>NC_137324.1:175568179-175662046 GCF_965287045.1 Carcharhinus amblyrhynchos | reverse complement strand
CACAGCGCCAGGGACCCGGGTTCGATTCCCAGCCTGGGTCACTGTCTGTGTGGAGTTTGCACGTTCTCCCAGCGTGGGTTTCCTCCGGATGCTCCGGTTTCCTCCCACAGTCCAAAAATGTGCAGGTTAGGTAGATTGGACATAGTAAATTGCCCCATTGTCAGGGGGACTAGCTAGGGTAAATGCATGGAAATCTGGGAATAGGGCCTGGGTGGGATTGTGGTCAGTGCAGACTCGATGGGCCAAATGGCCTCCTTCTGCACTGTAGGGAATAGATTATTTCCTCAGTTATAAGCATGACAGACTCTATCAGAGCACCGAAGAATCTCCCAACCGTTCGCCAATTTTACCTCAATCGTTTTATGTTCTCTTATCTGTTTTTTTTATTCAAGCTCACTGTTTGTTTTGACAAGGCCTGGGTTTTTTACATTCCTTCACCGCATGTGGATTAGCCCAGCATTCATTGCCCACCCATCTTTACTGCCCTTAAGAAGGTGGTGGCAGTGAGCTGCCTTCTTGAACCTGCTGCAGTCCATGTGTTGTGAGAAAGGGAGTTCCTGGAATCGAGCCCAGTCACAGTGATAGAACGATTAATACATTTCCAAATCAGGACGGTGTCTGCCTTGGAGACAACCTTGGGGCTCAAGATGCCAACTTTATAGAAATCATCATAGAAACCCTACGGTACAGAAAGAGGCCATTCGGCCCATCGAGTCTGCACCAACCACCATCCCACCCAGGCCCTACCCCCATATCTACCCACTAATCCCTCTAACCTACGCATCTCAGGGCAATTTTTAGCATGGCCAATCAACCTAACCCGCACATCTTTGGACTGTAGGGAGGAAACAGGAGCAGCCGGAGGAAACCCACGCAGACACAAAGAGAATGTGACCCGAGCTGGGAATCGAACCCAGGTCCCTGGAGCTGTGAAGCAGCAGTGCTAACACTGTGCCATGCTGATCACCAGTGATACAGACAAGAAAATCGGGGGTGTGCTAGAGTCTGGAATTGAAGGGGCACAGAGATTGAAGACAGATATAGGGCTAGAAGATACAAGGAGGGGAGGGAGGTGGTTGTGGGGGGGGGGGGGGGGGAGGTGGGGGGGGTGGTCTGAAGCTATGGAAGGAATTGAAAACAAGCCTGAGAGTTTTTTTTTAAAAAGCACACCGTTTGAAAATTCCACACAGGCTGTGTGTCTGGTTTTCACATCAGCTGAAGACTGAGATTCAGTTTAACATCATTTGAAAGACAGCGCCTTTGACAGTGCAGCACTCACTCACTACTGCACTGGAGTGTCAGGCAATGAGCAAATCACTGGCCTGACGCTGAACACTGAAAGTGATACCCACTGAGCCAGACAGACAGCAATAGCATTCGTTGGCACGTTCACACAGAACCATAAAATCCCCACCGTGCCGGAAGAGGCCATTCACTCCATCGAGGCTCCAAAAAAGCACCCTGCACAGGCCCTCTAGTCCACCCTATCCCCATAACACTGTGCATTCATCATGGCCAATCCACCTAACCTACACATTTTGGGACACTAAGGGGCAATTTAGCATGGCCAATCCCCCTAAACTGCACATCTTTGGACCCGAAGGAATAATTTAGCATGGCCAGTCCACCTAACCTGCACATCTTTGGGCTGTGGGAGGAAACCAGAGCATTCGGAGGAGGAAAAAAAAACCCACACAGAAATGGGGAGAATGTGCAAACTCCATACAGACAGTGACCAAGACTGAAATTGAACCGGGTCCCTGGCACTGTGAGGCATCACTGCTAACCACTGTGCCAACTAACAATCAATTTGAGTGAACAAATAGCTCTGGGTAATAGTGAAAAGAGCTGCAGGATAGATCCTCCACCGGTACATTCCACGAGTGGCCCTTTGCCCATTGGGTGCACACGCCAAGAGCACGTGTATAACAGTAATTGTGTTTGTGGCGGAGATCTCCAGAGTCAGTGGGTACCATTGTCTGAGTACACACCTCCCAAGAAATACGCAAGTACAAATATTCCCCTCACGTCCAACAGCGCCAGGATACAGAGGATGGGAACATAACTCACAACAACAAATAGGAACATCCGGAAACAGGTTACCGATTTTGGAAAATTACTAATGTCAAAATGTTTTTTTTAATTTGCAATAAGGCAAAGAGACTTACTTCTGCTGTTGAGTTACACACACCATCAGCCATTGAGATTTGCTTGTGGTATCCGGGCATTTTCATTGAAACCATCCTGAACACATCAGCATTGCAATTAACCTGCACCATAAATCAACAAAGAACCCGCACTGATTCTCATTGAATAGCTGTTTGATTGTACAGACGTTTTGTATTACTGAAAAAGAGACCTGTTTCGTTGAAGTTTTTCATCTTGCTCTATTCACAAGAATACCAAATGTAAAATGTTTACAAATTCCCGGGTGAGGTGCCTCAATTTGTCATGATTCCGGTCGGAATACTCACAGATTGTTTTCTGTCCAGGCGAGGACAGATGAACTGACTCCCCTTCCTCATTCGCATCCCCGCTCAGTTGGTCACAGCAAGGTTAATTCATAAAGGACCCCTTCCCTCGTGGATACCTTTTCCCAGTCCAAATATATTTACGTCTTAAACGGAACTGATTTAACCAGGTTTCTTGAGTTAAAGGAAGAGTTTATTAGTTACTCGAAGCAAGAACAGGATAATAAAATGCATCATGCGTACAAACAGATTAGAAATGAAAAGCAAGTCCAAAAAAAAGGGGGTCAGTCATTGACTTGTCCATGAGGAGTAAATGGTGAAATGTTGCGGCCATTAAGTTGGGTGATTCTGGTAGCACTGATTTCAGCAGTTAGTTTTGACATTCCTGGTTCTGCATGTTAACTGAAAGGATGTGTCCTTTTCTGCTATGGCTTTACTGACTTGCTGCCAGCAATCAGAAAGAGAGAGCTTCTACCTGCAAGCACATGGACAACTAGTCAATATTCATCAGCTGCGACCTATACAACACACGCCAGCACAGTACAGCTTGCACACCAGACTAGCACACAGATGCCAGGGTTGTAGTTGGATCTTTTTAACCCCTTTTCTCGTATTCCTGGAATACAACACAAAAATATCTTTCAACTGGGACTGCTTTCTTTCAATCTCATCATGTCCCCAGTCCGGACATATCTTGCAGGAGAAGGTTTCTGCTGAGATGGTAGTCAGCCTTCACTATCTCTGCAACTGCAGGAGATTACAGTTCAACAATGTCTCTGTCTGAAACGGATACGATATTCTGTCTCTCTGGACTCACTGATCAAGTGTAATCCACATGGGAACCTTCCAGTTACTGAATTAAAATCTCGGAATTTATATTTCCAGTCATATTTGCTTTGTTTGCCTTTTTAAAAACACATGCCTTACCTAAAATTGAATATATTGGTAAGTCATTCAGATCTAAGATCTGTTGTCATAAACTGTCCGTGCAGAGTCTGCATGTTCTCCCCATGTCTGCGTGGGTTTCCTCCGGGTGCTCCAGTTTTCTCCAAAGTCTGAAAGACATGCTGGTTAAGTGCATTGGGCATGCTAAATTCTCCCTCAGTGTGCCCTGAATAAAGCAAAGTAAAAGTTTATTCATTAATCACAAGTAGACTTACATTCACATAGTAATGAAGTTACTGTGAAAATCCCCGAGACACTCCAGCACCTGTTCAGGCCAATGCACCTAACCAGCACATTTTTGGACTGTGGGAGGAAGCTGGAGTGTCTGGAGGAAACCCACGCAGACACACAGAGAGGATGTGTAAACTCCACACAGACAGGGGGATTTTCACAGCAACTTCACTGCAGTGTTAATGCAAGCTTATTGGTGACACTAATAAATAAACTTTAAACTAGAATTTTCTACTAACCAGCATTTCTGATGTTTTTCCAATGTGAGTCGTCACTTCGCCAAATGGAAGCAACTGCAAAATTATCCAGTGCCCACGGGCGGAATTCTTCGGCCGTTCACATCTTACCACGACTGCAAGCGAGGACAGAGAATTTGGCACTCAGCCAAAACTTCGTTCACTGCAGCGGGACCGGAAAATCTCTCACTGGTGTGAATGGTTGGAACATACTTCTTTAACCGTAGTATTTTACACTTTAGTTTATGTTTCAATGGACTGTTGAAGATGTAAAAGTGAAAAGAATGCTGTTCCTTAAGAGAGTGGGATTAGGGTTAGAACCAGCCTGGGTCACAAAGTGCATTTAAAGTTTTTCTACCCTGTCACTGAGTTAGAAATATGAGTAAAACAGACACACAGACACCAATTGCAAATGTCACTGTCTGAATTTGTTTATTAGGGGAATGGGTAAACACAGTACATATTTATAGCATATACAACTAATATTCTGGATTCTAATCCCTCTGATTTACAACTATATACAGTTTAAATAAGGCACTGTTCCCCAGTGAGCTGTGTAGCTTTTCTTAAAAAAAAATCTCATCTGTACAGATGTAAAAAAAAACAATGCTTTGTTTCCAGTTATACAATGGAGAGAGTTTTGTGTGTAGCGTCCCCAACAATACCACATTCTCTGCAAAGTTCCGGCGTTCCAATATTGTCCCCGATTTCAACCTGCCCGGCCACACGGAGATCGGAGGCTTTTGGGAGGGAATCCTAGAGCCCTCACACCATCAGCTTTACAAGTTGCTGATGTTGTAGGCTCAATGAGCAGGGACTGGCATATCTCCCCTACCCACGTTCTTGCCTTGCTTCGCTGGATTGGAGGGGGTGGGAAATCAGATATTGGTGGGGGGGATCAGATATTGGGGGGGTGGGGGGGATGGGAATTGAAAGGAACAGATGGTGAGGTTTGACAGTGAATACACAAGAGTTATACGTGACTGAAATTGTTCACCATTCACCAATCTTGATTTGCAGATAGTTCTCTGCAGAACACCCAATGGTTCCCTTCAATACAGCAGTGTGTGGACATACCATTTTATTCATGTGGGACCTGGGCGTCACTGGCTAGACCAGCATTTATTGCCCATCCCTAGTTGCCCTTGGAGGGCAGTTAGTGTGTCAACCACATTGCTGTGGCTTTGGAGTCATATATAGGCCAGTCTGGGGAAGGATGTCAGATTTCCTTCCCTAAAGGACATTAGTGAACCAGATGCGCCTTTCAGACATGATTATCAGTAGATTTTTAATACCAGATTTTTTTTATTGAGTTCAAATTCCACCAGTTGAGGTGGGTCCCCAAAACATTAGCTGAGTTTCTGGATTAATAGTCTAGCGATAATGCCACTCGGCCATCGCCCTAGTGTGGAGGGAGGGAGGGAGGGAGTGCAGGGCTGAAATAACCAGACGGGGATTCGGGTCAGAGAAAGATGCACTGAAGAACTGTGGGAGCACATTCTGCTCAGGCGTAAACCCAACAGGTCTTTAAAGGGTTTATTCCATTGTTTTCTAATTATAAATTCACATAAATAAACCCCAACCTTGTGCTTTTGACTGCTGCACCAACTCTCTTTAGCAGCAGACCTTTTGATTGTCCAGCACTCTTGTTCACAGTCCCTGCAATGACACAGCTTCACACAAGAGTTCAACATTTTCCTTCCAATGTTTGAATAGTTACTTTCTTCCCTCTCCCTATCAGAGTGGAAAGCACATACATCCCTGAACAGACAAAGAGCCAACCCCAACTTTCATGGATTGTAAACAAGCTGGGCACCGTGGCTTCTCGCACTGACTGACTGACTACAGGGTACAGACGTGTAGGTGGCAGCCATTTGTCCAACTGCTTGAGCACAGATAGAATGTTGGAGATCTACAAAAAAAAACCATCCTCCTTAAAGTAACAATTACCTTCAGCCCAGACCAGAACTGACATTGCGGTGAAGTTTATTTCAGTAATCTATCTGGAGCTGAGACACATTCCCTCTGGCCCCATTCTTGCTGGTTATAGCACCACCACGCACATTGAACATCTACAGGAATGGAGAAGGTTATTTATCAGTAGTCTTACATCAGCGGTGATTGGTGACATTGGGGACTGGTCAAGGTGGGCGGGGGAGGGGGAGGTTGCTGGGGAAGGTGAAACACATCAAGTGACATGAGCTTTCACTTTGTTTCCAGGGAGAGACAAAGTGAAGACATCCATCTCTCCACCGCCTGAAACAGGTTTAAGCAAATCAGTCTCCGATTGGGTTCGAGTCGTCATGATTATCAGTACAAGGTGGCAGGTGGTGCAGTGGTTAGCACTGCTGCCTCCCAGCGCCAGGGACTCGGGTTCGATTCCCGGCTTGAGTCACTGTCTGCGGGGAGTCTGCACATTCTCCCCGTGTCTGTATGGGTTTCCTCCGGGTGCTCCGGTTTCCTCCCACAGTCTGAAAGATGTCCTGGTGAGGTGCATTGGTCGTGCTGAATTCTCCCTCAGTGTACCCGACCGAACTGGTGTCAGAGTGTGGCGACTAGGGGATTTTCACAATAACTTCATTACAGTCTTATGACACTAATAAAAAAAAACTTTAAAACAAATTGGTCTCTACTAGTTACTGCTATTTAGTAGTGTGTGAGGATGAGGAAAATGCAGCCCAACATACCTCCCGATGTTGGTGTTACAGCTGGATTGTTGTGGCAAAGTAGAGGCACCTTCACTCTGCAACTCCCCTTCGATCACCCAGACCAGAGAGGGTGCTCACTGCTCACAGTCTCTGACACTCCGTTCCAATATTGACAGTTCAGTATTATCCATCCAGTATTCTCTATTCCATAAACAGAAAACTAGCTGGCAAAAGTGAAGGAGGAAAGGAATGGAGTTCTGGTGATAAATGAAAAACTCCCAAAATGCCCCCTCAACTTAGAATACAGTGTATCGTTCTGGTCACCCTATTATAGAACATAGAACAGTACAGCACAGTTACAGGCACTTCGGCCCTCAATGTTGTGCTGAGCTACGTCCAAAATCAAGATCAAGCTATCCCATTCCCTATCATTCTGGAGTGCTCCATGTGCCTATCCAATAACCGCTTGAAAGTTCCTAAAGTGTCTGACTCCACTATCACAGCAGGCAGTGTATTCCTAAATAAATAAATGAATAAAGAACCTACCTCGGACATATATCTCCCATCATGAACCTTATAGTTATGCCCCCTAATAACAGCTACATCCACCCGAGGAAATAGGGTATGATTAAACTAGAAAGAGTGCAGAAAAGATCTACTAGGAACTTGATGGTTTGAGTTATAAGGAGAGGCTAGATAGACTGGGACATTTTTCCCTGGAGTATAGGAGGCTGAGGGGAGATCTTATAGAGGTCTATAAAGTAATGAGGGGCAGAGATCAGCTAGATAGTCAATATCTTTTCCCAAAGATAGGGTAGTCTAAAACTAGAGGGCATAGGTTTAAGGTGAAAGAGATGCAAAAGGGTCCAGAGGGGCAAATTTTTCACACAGAGGGTGGTGAGTGTCTGGAATAAGTTGCCAGAGGTAATAGTAGAGGTGGGTACAATTTTGTCTTCTAAAAAGCATTTAGACAGTTACATGGGTATAGAGGGAAATGGGCCAAATGCGGGCAAGTGGGACTAGCTTAGTGGTAATAAAAAGGGCAGCATGGACAAGTTGGGCTGAAGGGCCTGTTTCCGTGCTGAAAAAGACCATGTGGGGGCCACTGAGGGGGTAAATGGCACATCAGACAAATAAACAATTACAAGGGGAATCATGCACAGTTCTTGCCCCTATGGGCACCCAGCAGTGACATGTGATTGGGGGGTCTCTGTGGTCGGGACTCAGGCAGGCACAGTTTGGTTATTTACACTGTGACACATCTCCCTCCCCACATTGTTTGGGGCTTCATTTCTCAGATTCCATGAGGCCATTCCATGGAGGTGAAACTTCCAAAAGGGAATGACTCTCAGGGAATGATCAGCCCCTTGTGATTTTCAGGATAATTACTCTGTAAACATCCGATTGCCAGTGGTAAGCTCCCTCCTCGTCAGCTAGCCTCTGAATGCCAGTGACAAGAACCGTTGTTAACCCACAAGGTAAGCCCCCTGTCAACTCACGAGACAATGGCTGTCTGTCATGAGATCCAAAAGTGCTGGCCAACCCCCCACCCAATGGGAAGCAAGAAATGATATATTTTATAATGGAAGAATCCCTCTTTAAGTCTTCTGTCCACAGAAAATATTTCCCCAAGAGCAATAGGACTAGCAAAGAAGTGTAAAGCTTGATGGAGATAACACGTTCAACAGCAAGGTGTTGGCACGGTTCCAGTGCCAGGTAGAATGACCTGGTCAGGTGAACCAATTATGCAGTGGAGTACTAACTACAGTACTTCCGGAAAGGGTTAAAGACCCAATTGTAGATGTCCATCACATCTGTCTTCTAATCGAGCAACTTAATCTGACCAATTACACCATCGACTCCATAATTCAGGTGAACACATTACAATCCAATTCACAATCGCTGTGGGTTCCTGTCAATGCTATACTTTCTTTGTCAGCAAAGTGGTTAGCACTGCTGCCTCACAGCGCCAGGGACCCAGGTTCAATTCCGACCTTGGGTGACAGTCTGTGTGCAGTTTGCACGTTCTCCCCGTATCTGCGTGGGTTTCCTCCCACACTCCAAAGATGTGCAGTTTAGTGTGGATTGGTCATGCTAAATTGTCCCGTAGTGTCGGGGGATTAGCAGGGTAAATACTTGGGGTTGCGGGGATAGGGCCTGAGTGGGATTATTGTCTTGATGGGCCAAATGGCCTCTTTCTGCATTGGAGGGATTCTATAATTCTGCCCTTTAGTTAGAGAATTGCCCAAGCACACAATCCAATAGAAACATCTGCATGAATCCACAATGGAGCATACAGATATAGGCAACCTGCCTCACAATGAACTTGTGTTGACGCTCTTAATTGGTTCAGAGTGCAGTCTCTCGTCCTCACTTTCTCCGAAAGCGCAGCTCAGCGAAACACCAAACCTCCCCCCCCGTAGTAACGGTGAGAGGTACCCACTCAGCTTACGTACAATTCCAGTCTGGTTGGAGTTGGCTTTTTGAGTCTCTCATTGCATAATACTTCTCAAAAATATAAACAACCAAGAGAGTAGCTTTCACAGAAAGCAAACATGCAACCGCCAACCCCCCCCCCCCCCCCCCGCCCACCGCTCCCTACCCTGCCCCCCACCCCCTCTCCCCTTGCGTTGATCTCTGAATACCTGCTGCTTTCCACACTACGCAAGCAAGAAAGTGTCCGGTGGACGCCTCCCTTTGCCACTCTTCTGGGGGTGTTGCGACAGTTTATCTCTCCCTCGGTGACCAGCCCACCAACGCACCGATGGGCGGTGGGATTGAGATGACTCAGAAATGGGAAGGTAGTTTGGAAAGGGGTCGGGAAGGCTGTCACTCTCCCAGCTGCCGTGGCTTCGGTGTTAGGTGAGGGTTTCTGGGACCGAGCAGGATTCCGCTGTTGCATCAGAGCTTTATATCTTGAGACTCGGACATCTTGGCCAAGGTTTTCTTCACTCGGAGGGCGGTTAGCCGGGAGGCTGGGTTGTGGGCCCAGCTTTCTGCCATCACTTTTCCCATTTGTCTCAAGCACTGAAGGGGGCAAACACACAAACAACCCGGTGAAGGCACGGCGACGGTCCAAAGCAAACTGTCCGTTCTGCTCACAATTGCCTCTGTGGGCAAACCAACACGTGGCAACCGCCTCGCGCAAATCAAATCGCTCAGTTCAAATCCGTCCATGGCCTCACCTCTCCCCGTCCCTTTAACCTCCGCCAGCCCCATAACCCTTGGAGATCTCGGCACTCCTGCTATCCTGGCCTCTTGTACATCCCTAATCACCAGCTTCTTCCCCACTGCCGTCCTGTCACGGCTGCTATTAACCTAGTGACAGTGAGGGGGCTTCAATATGGGGAATACAACAAGCAAACTGGGGGAGGGAGGGTGGGCGGGGTGGGTGTGTGAGGGTGGGGGGGGGGGGGGTGGGGAGATGCTGTTTGCCTGTGGGCTCTTGGGTGGAGGGTGGGAGGGGGATCCATCACTCAGGAGTAATTCAGTGCCTGAACCAGGGATCTGACATTGGAAAATGGGGGTGGGGGGGCAGCTTCGCTGCCAAAGGTCACCCACTCCCACTCCCCCCCACCCCACACACACACACACACACACACACACACACACAAAAAACTTAGAACATAGAACATAGAAAAAGTACAGCACCTACAGGTCCTTCAGCCCACAAGTTGTGCCAATGATATCCATACCTACTAGGCTTACCTATAACCCTCAATTCTATCAAGTCCCATGTACTCAGCCAGAAGTTTCCTGAAAGACCCTATCGAATCCGCCTCCACCACCACCGACGGCAGCCGATTCCACTCACCCACCACCCTCTGAGTGAAAAACTTACCCTTGACATCTCCTCTGTACCTACTCCCCAGCACCTTAAACCTGTGTCCTCTCATAACGACCATTCCAGTCCTTGGAAAAAGCCTTTGAGAATCCACCCGATCTATACCTCTCAACATCTTATACACTTCTATCAGGTCACCCCTCATCCTTCGTCTCTCAGGAGAAAAGACCGAGCTCCCTCAACCCATCCTCAACTTCAGTCCTCCGATTGGTTGGCAACTCTTGGGGGGCACAGCTTACACTCCCGGGGTCCTTGATGCTTGTGGTAGGTCCACTGTTGACCTGTCAAGTACCTACGTGGAATACGGCGTGATAAGCCTTCCCATGGCAGGGGAATCGTAGCAGGCAGGGGCAGACCATGCAAAGGTCTGTTGACCTCAGGGACGGGAACTTTCAACCTTGAGGTGAGTGCGACCGGAAAATCCCGCCCTCTGAGTGTGACTGTCCCCTCTAGTGTTGGACTTTATTCCATGTTGTGAATCAATTTTACTGAAGATTCTGAAACTCAGCGAAGAGGGGGATATCCACTCATTGGCCTGGGGTGAATGTAAGGCCTGGTTTCACAGAGGGCAGGGTGATATACTGTCCTTTCAGCATAGCCACCTCCCTAATGCTAATCTTTTACCAGCGTGCACCTCACCTCGTCACTAGTCCATCGATTGGGGAACGATGGTCGAAGCTGTTTGATACACACAACTTCCCTCATGTCTTCAAAGGACGGGTCACTGGGCACCAAGTCATGGTATGGGAGCTGGTACTCTTCAACGATGCCTGCAGATGGAGATGGATACCGCATTGACAAATCACAAACACAAGATGCATTTGATCAAAATATTTGCTGAGAAATTCCAAATCGCCGCCCTCAAGTACTTCTTTCCTTTTATTCATTTGTGGGACATGGGCATCGCTGTCTGGCCAGCATTTATTGCCCATCCTTAGTTGCCCAAGGACAGTCAACCATATTTCTATTGTTCTGGAGTCACATGTAGACCAGACCAAGTAAGGACGGCAGATTTCCTTCCCTAAAAGGACATTAGCGAACCAGCTGGGTTTTTCCGACAATCGGCAATGGCTTCATAGTCATCAGTAAATTCTTAATTCCAGATTGTTTTTATTGAATTCAAATTCCACCATCTGCCGTGGCGGGATTCGAACCCGGGTCCCCAGATCATTGGCTGGCATTCTGGATTAATAGTCTAGCAATAGTGCCACGAGGCCATTACCTCCACATATTTTTACCTTAGTGGAGCAATGGGAAGGAAACTAGTGAAACCCAGCCATGAGTGTGTAGTTAGCACAGCACAGGTGGTCTGTTACCGTGTTTGGCCAGACTGACAACCCCTGGGCATCTCGAACTGCGTTGGAAGGTTGTATCTTTGAAATACGTGTCAAATGTTGGGACTGTTTAGATTTGTTGCTGTGATAAATCGCTCATTCAAATAAAAATCAGTGCGTGACATTTTTACAGCTGTGTGTTAGTCCACAACATGCTTTTTATTGATTTCACACTGCTGTTCCTCACCAGCCAGTTAAAACAAGCTGTAAAAGAAAAACCCAGTCCTGTTGCTAACTTCATCAGGTGGACCTACCTCCCTCCCCTCTCAGACAGTTCACAAATTAAGACTCCATCTTCAACACGCTTGCATCTCTTTTGCTCAGACAGATCAAAACTCCGTTCGCACTGCTGCTGCTTGTCAGACGTTATGGCTGGAATTCTCCAACCATTACCACCCCCAGCGAGAGTGGAGAATTTAGCGCTCAGCTCAATCTCCGTTCACCGAGAATCCCGCTGGTATGCACGACCAGAAAACTGCTGCTGAGATGACTCAGATTCACCTGGCTACAGCTCCCAACCACTGCCGACAATCATATCTCAAATTCCTCATGTGTAATATCACTCTGAAAGTGAAATCTAATTTGAAATGATCATTTGTACTGATTCTGATTGGTGTGAAAACCAAAACTTACAGAAAGTGAAATCTTGCTGGTACTTCATTCATTTTGTGGTCGTTCAGTAAATTTAGTTATTTTGGTTTTACCATTTGCCCACGGGGATGACCACACTATGAGCTGAACGAGCGAGGCAGGGCAGCCTTACCTACAGACACACAACGGCGAGCTATCTCCCAGAGGATTAGACCAAAGCTGTACATGTCAGCCATGATGTACGATTGGAAATGATTCCGATTGAGACTTTCATCCAGCACCTCTGGAGCCATGTAGCGTTTTGTGCCGACCCTGGTGTTTAGCGGTATATCCACCTCATTGGTGTCGCTGCACAGGAAGAGGGAAGAGAGTTATTAACCTCTCATGACATCGCTCAATGTAAATTCTCTTTACAATCATAGGGCGGGTTTCTCTTTCCCCGCATACCACAAGACCACAGATTCCCGCTAAAGCTCAACTGACCTTTAAATGATCCGCGCCAACTGTTATCTCGCTGACTATGATTCCAGCAACAGGCAAGAAAGGAAACTTTTGGCTATTTACAGCACAGAGCGAGGCCTTTTAGTCCATCATCTCTGTATCACCCATCGAGAACCTATTTGTTCTAATTTCCCAGTACCTGGTCCATAGCCTTGTACGCTATTGTGTTTCAAGTGCTCATTTAAATACTTCTTAAATGTTACGGCACAGAATGCCAACAGTACAGAATGAAGGCCATTCGGCCCATCAAGCCCTGTACGAACAGCAATCCCATCCAGACCCTATCCCTTGTAACCTCATGTATTTCCCCTGCTGATCCCCCTGACACTAAGGGGCGATTTTTTTTAGCGTGGCCAATCAACCTAACCTGCACACCTTTGGACTGTGGGAGGAAACCAGAGCACCCGGAGGAAACCCACGCAGACATGGGGAGAATGCGCAGACTCCCGAATTGAACCCGAGTCCCTGGCGCGGTGAGGTGATAGTGCTAATCACTATGCCACTGTGTTGCCCTATTACCACAGAGTCATAGCGGTTTACAGCATGGAAACAGGCCCTTCGGCCCAATTTGTCCATGCCGCCCCTTTCTTTAAAATCCCTAAGCCAGCCCAATTGCCTGCATTTGGCCCATATCCCGCTATACTCATCTTACCCATGTAACTGTCTAAATGCTTTTTAAAAGACAAAATTGTACCCGCCGCTACTACTACCTCTGGCAGCTCGTTCCAGACACGCACCACCTTCTGTGTGAAAAAATTGCCCCTCTGGAATCTTCTGTATCTCTCCCCTCTCACCTTAAACCTCTGCCCTCTAGTTTCAGATTCCCCCACCTTTGGGGAAAAAAATGTTGACTATCCAGCTGATCTATGCCCCTCAATATTCTCCAGTTGTGAGCGTTCCTGCCTCTACCACCCTTTCCAGTAGCGAGATCCAAGTTTAACTATTATATCTGTCAATATTCTTTTATTTGGGGCATTTCTCAGTATTAGACATGTGAAGCTCCTGTGAACGATCGGAACAAGCAGCGAGTAGCAGAACCACCCAGACAGTGAGTGTCCTTGGGTTTTCAGTCTCCAGTTATTTGGAAGATCTCAGCCCAGTTCTTGGCAAGTGGTTATAATATACCTGCTGGGCTGCCTGGGTTAGGGAAATGAAACTCAGCCTAACGTTCCTGCGCCTGATTATCATGTGGTAGATGTCAAAACCCCTCATAATCAAACTGCTCAGTGTACAATGGTCACTTGTGACAAAGGAGCGGGGGTACCTGCACTGTGGGGTATTACAACAGCTAAGAGGGCGATGGATTTGATTTGTTTTATTATTGTCACGTGTATGGGAATGCAGTGAAAAGTATTGTTTCTTGCGTGCTATACAGACAAAGCATACCATTCGTAGAGAAGGAAAGGAGAGAGTACAGAACGTAGTGTTACAGTCATAGCTAGGGTGTAGAGAAAGATCAACTTAATACAGGTCCATTCAAAAGTCTGATGGCAGCAGGGAAGAAGCTGTTCTTGAATCGGTTGGTACGTGACCTCAGGTCTTTTGTGTCATTTTCCTAATGGAAGAAGATGGAAGAGAGAATGTCCGGGGTGCACGGGGTCCTTGATTACACTGGCTGCTTTTCCCGAGGCAGTGGGAAGTGTAGACGGAGTTAATGGATGGGAGGCTGGTTTGCCTGATGGACTGGGCTTCCTTCACAACGCTTTGTAATTTCTCACAGATGGGGGTGAGGCAAGAACAACAAAGTCAGTGAGGAGTTTGTGGCTTTTAAAAAGTGCCGCACCCACCTGATGAACTTAACGGCCAGGCCCAGGTCGGCAATGCAGCACATCCCGTTCTTCTTCACCAAGATGTTTTTGCTTTTCAGGTCCCGATGGGCAATGGCCGGCTTTCCCTGCGTGCCAAAGATCTCCGTATGCAAGTGGCACAGCCCACTGACGGTCGAGTACGCCAGCTTCAGCATGGCTTTCGTATCGAGGGTTGTGGACTTCAAGTAGTCGTATAGAGATCCGTTTTCGTGGTAGTCTGTGATCAGGTACAACTGGGTCCATGATCCTGTCCCTTTGATGTCAGCGGCAATGAAGCCTAAACACAAACAGCACAAGTATCAGTTTTGCCCAAACAAATGAGCTGAACCTCTCGGCAAATGATCCTGTCAACACTTCGGGAAGAATGTCAAGGCCCTGTCGAGGGTGCTGAGGTGCAAGGAGCGAAGAACTTCAGTTACCTTGGAGAGTGGGGAATCTGGGGTTAATCTCTTGGGGATGGCATGGTGGCACACTGGTTAGCACTGCTGCCTCTCAACGCCAGGGAACTGGGTTCGATTCCTGGCTTGGGTCACTGTCTGTGTGGAGTTTGCATGTTCTCCCCGTGTCTGCGTGGGATTTCTCCGGGTGCTCTGGTTTCCTCCACAGTCCAAAGATGCGCGGGTTAAGTGGATTGGCCATGCTAAATTGCTGCTTAGTGTTAAGGGTTACTAGCTGGGGTAAACATGTGAGGTCGAAGGAATAAGGCCTGGGATTGTGGTCAGTGCAGACTCGATGGGCTGAATGGCCTCTTTCTGCACTGTAGGGATTCTATGAAATGGAAAATACTCTCTGTAGAATAAAGGGGAATTTGTTGGAAGCTTTCCAAATTACGGAGAAATTACAAAGGTGTTTCCACTTATTGAAGAGACCACAGGTAGAGTTGATAAATACAAGACAGTCGCTAATAAATCCAACAGGGCATTGAGGCATTCTTTACTCGAAGTAGTGAGAGTGTCCAAGATGTTACCAGTGAGAGAGGCCAAGATGAATAGTATAGATGTATTTAGAGGCAAGTTGGGTAAAAAACTGAAGGAGAAAAGAATAGACAGCAGCAGAGAAGAAGTTGCCGGGGGAGGTAGTGGAAGCAGATACAATAGTGAGTTTTAAGGGGCGTCTGGACAAATACATGAATAGGATGGGAATAGAGGGATATGGTCCCCGGAAGAGTAGGGGGTTTTAGTTCAGTCAGGCAGCATGGTTGGTGCAGGCTTTGGAGGGCCAAAGGACCTGTCCCTGTGCTGTAATTCCCATTGTTCTTTGTTTGTAAAGTTTATTTATTAATTACAAGTATAGCTTACACTAACATTGCAATGAAGTTACTGTGAAATTCCCCTAGCTGCACTTGTTCAGATCAACCAGCAAGTCTTTCAGAATGTGGGAAGAAACCGGAGCACTCGGAGGAAACCCACGCAGACACAGGGAGAATGTGCAAACTCCTCAGAGACAGTAACCTAAGAAGTCTGACAACACCAGGCAACACCAGACAACATAAGTCCAACCGATTTATTTGATAGTAATCTCGCAAGCTTTTGGGGTTTGCCCCTTCATCAGGTGAACCCGAAAGCTTGCGAGTTTACTATTAAATAAATCGGTTGGACTTAAACCTGGTGTTGTCAGACTTCTTACTGTGTTTACCCCAGTCCAACGCCGGCATCTCCACATCACAGTAACCTAAGCCAGGAATTGAACCCGGATCCCTGGCACTGTGAGGCAACAGTGCTAACCACTGTGCTACTATACCACCCCTATCTTTGATAGGTTATTTAGGATGTAATGAAGGACACAGTGAGGGGGGAGGATAATTTGGAGTGTAAACAGTACATGGACTGGTTCTGCATTCTCAACACTGCCCCTGCAAAGAATTCTCAAATTCCCGATTGGATTTATTAGTGACAGTCTTATATTTATATCTCCTAATCTTCCCCCGCCCTCCACCCAACAAAGAATTTGCCCAGGTCATTCTTGAGTCTCCTTTGTTCATGCCAATGGCATCACTAACTCGCTGAGTAACTCTGCCACTTGTGGCATTTTGCGGTGAGCTCCCGTAAACTACTTTGGACTGCAAGAAAAGATTCCAATGAGCTTTGATAGTGTGGAGCAACGTGGAAAGTGAAAGATAGAGCGGGGAGGGAGAGGGGAGGTGGTCTCTTCTGGGTTAACATCATGCTTTCAGTACTTGAAATGACAAGGAATATTGACATCTCGGCTGTGACATTCAGCCTGTTTCCTCATTTGTTAAGGGTTTAGCTAAAGATTATGTGAGGTCCCAGTGGGTTTGAACTCAGCGATCAGTGCTACAAGGTCACCTGAATGAGAGGCACCTAAAACAAAGCCAATATACTCCAGTGAATTGTGGAAAATCAAGAACACAGATTAGATTTCACGCATTCTGAAAGTCAACTGGAGCCTAGGGAGCAATCTGCATGGCTTTGATAGACTGATTTACTCAGCTCTCTGAGTCCCGGACTTTATCGATCATGATTTAAACTTTCACACCTGTTTGGAATGAACATAGAGCAGCGTGGGGGGGGGGGGAAGAGAGGGGACATCGCCATGGGCGCACCATCACTCCCTTTGAACGATTGCACGAAGTTTGCGCATCGGAGATTGTAAATCACAACATTGTCACCCAATCGGAGGACTTGGGATGGAATTTTCCTGCCCTGCCCACCATGGCAATCGTCGCGGGCAGGACACTGATCATTGAGAGGTCCGTTGATCTCGGACGGGATTTTCCAGCCTTGGGCCAAGTGGGTTGGAAAATCCCCACCCTTCAGGTCCATTGATATCTGAACTTGCCACATTGCAATTATCTCCTCCTGCCTGTAGAGGTGCTGTGGTGCAGGATGGGTACAACACTGCAGCAAACTTGGAAGACAACTCCCATTACTAAAGTGGCCAAAGGAATTTATTACACAAAAAAAAGACAGGAGGAACTTGTACCTGGAAGATTATCTCATAAGTTTATGGATAAATTCTATCCTTGATCTACATGCTTGTCATTGTAAACTTCTTGGGAGTGTTTGTTAACTAAATTAAAGGTGCTTTATTACATTAATTAAAGAGCTCTAGGGTCTTGTATTGAAATAAACAGAATAAGAGTGGGATCTGACTCCAAATAATGACATAGCTGATGACATCTGTTTATTATTTATAAAAGCAAGGATAACATGAGGAAAAATAATATGGCTGTAGGGATACAATGAGCGGAATCTTGTGGTGGCAACAGGAGTATTGGTCGCTGGCTCTCCAGCTGGTGAGAGGACCATGCCACCTCTTTCAGGGAAAGTCCACTCAGGCACCGGACTGGGCAGCAGTGGCCCATGGAACCCCACCCTCTTAAAGATGTTGGCCAATCAGGGGGTTTCAGCCCTGTTGAATGGCAGCTTCAGCTGGCAAACGGTGGCTGCTCCACCTTACAACACCAACCCATGGCCTTGGCATGTCGCTGGAGCCCTGGTCACAGGCGAGGGAGGGCAGGATTGAGGTGGAGGGTGAGGAGGGCCAGGAACAAGGGCCTGGGGAGGCAGTGGGTCCCCTTCCTAATCATACCCGTGGGAGAGAGAATAGAGCCAACGTGTCAAGTCTAGATGATCCTTCATCACAAAGGGTTATTCAGACTGGAAATGTTGGCTCTGTTCTCTCCCCACAGATGCTGTCAGACCTGCTGAGATTTTCCAGCATTTTCTGTTTTTGTTTCAGATTCCAGCAACTGCAGCATTTCATTCTTACCCCATTCCTGATGTTGGGGCCCTTCCATCAGGCACTGAGGGATTGCAGCACTCTCCCTCTCCCTCTCCCCCTCCCTCCCCCTCGCCCCACCCCACTGGGAGCTCACAAGTAACCCCATGAGGGATTTGTCTGCCATGCCTCTGCATAATGTGGAGATGCCGGCGGTGGACTGAGTAAACACAGTA
This sequence comes from Carcharhinus amblyrhynchos, assembly GCF_965287045.1. Lineage (NCBI taxonomy): Eukaryota > Metazoa > Chordata > Chondrichthyes > Carcharhiniformes > Carcharhinidae > Carcharhinus > Carcharhinus amblyrhynchos. The sequence goes on along the minus strand of NC_137324.1, from coordinate 175,643,520 downwards.
AGAAGTCTCACAACGCCAGGTTAAAGTCCAACTAGTTTATTTGAGAGTAATCACACAAGCTTTCGGAAACGCTGCTCCTTTGTCAGGTATGTGGAAGGTTCAGAACTTTCCACACATCTGATGAAGGAACAGCGTTTCTGAAAGCATGTGTGATTACTCTCAAATAAACTAGTTGGACTTTAACCTGGTGTTGTGAGACTTCACACTATGCCTCTGTATAGCAGGAATCCCAGTGTCAGCAAGGTAAGGCTGTACTGTTGCCCATTCAGGGTCTCAGTTGGGAGCAGGGCAGGAAGGTTGTCCATCGGTTTTGTGCCACAAACTTTATTGGGACAGGAGCCAGAAGGTGCCACCCTCCCATCTAATTAATTGCCTTCCGCCACCAAACTTGCCAGGGGCGGGCACACAACAAAAACCTAATGAGAAATTTGAATTGATCGCAACTAGACCACCTCATTTTAGAAGGGAGATAGAATTATAGAATCCCTACAGTGCAGAGAGCAGCCGTTCGGCCCACTGACAGAGCATCCCTGACGGACACCTATGTCAGACTCCTATTTATTGACTACACCTCAGCCTTCAACACCATTATTCCCACGAAACTCATCTCCAAACTCTGTGGTCTGGGCCTCGGCACCTCCCTCTGCGACTGGATCCTGAACTTCCTAACGCACAGATCACAATCAGTAAGGATAGGCAACAACACCTACTCCACAATCATCGTCAACACCGGTGCCTCACAAGGCTGTATTCTCAGCGCACTACTATACTCCTTATACACCTATGACTGTGCGGCCAAAATCCCCTCCAATTCGATTTTCAAGTTTGCTGACGCCACCACCATAGTGGGTCGGATCTCAAACAATGATGAGACAGGGTACAGGAATGAGATAGAGAATCCGGTGAACTGGTGCAGCAATAATAATCTCTCCCTCAATGTCAACAAACAAAGGAGATGGTCATCAACTTCAGGAAGCGTAAAGCAGAACATGCCCCTATCTACATTAGTGGGGACAAAGTAGAAAACGTCGAGAGCTTCAAGTTTTTAGGTGTCCAGATCACCGACAACCTGTCCTGGATCCCCCCATTCCGACACTATAGTTAAGAAAGCCCCACCAGCGCCTTTACTTTCTCAGGAGACTAAGGAAATTTGGCATGTCCACTACAACTCTCACCAACTTTTACAGATGCACCATAGAAAGCATTCTTTCTAGTTGTATCACAGCTTGGTATGGGCTACCACTCTGCCCAAGAACGCAAGGAATGATAAAAGATTATGAATGTAGCCCGATCCATTACGCAAACCAGCCTCCCATCCATTGACTCTGTCTACACTTCCCTCTGCCTCGGCAAAGCAGCCAGCATAATTAAGGACCCCATGCACCCCAAACATTCTCTCTACCACCTTCTTCCTTCGGGAAAAAGATACAAAAGTCTGAGGTCACGTATCAACCGACTCAAGGACAGCTTCTTCCCTGCTGCTGTCAGACTTTTGAATGGACTTCCCTTGCATTAAATTGATTTTTCTCTACACCCTAGCTATGATTGTAACACTACATTCTGCACTGTCTCGTTTCCTTCTCTATGAATGGTATGTTTCATCTGTAAAGCGTGCAAGAAACAATACTTTTCACTGTATGTTAATACATTTGACAATAATAAATCAAATCAGACCCTATTCCTGAAGTCGATGATAATCTCCTTCATTTTGTTGACATTGAGGGAGAGATTATTGTTGCCATACCAGTTCACCAGATTCTCTATCTCATTCCTGCACCCTGTCTCGTCATTGTTTGAGATCCGACCCACTACGGTGGTGTCGTCAGAAAAAACAGTCGCCTATTCAAAATGGAATTTCTTCCCTCAGAATGTTGTGGAAGTCTCTGCCACAGGGAGTGGTGGAGGCTGGATCACTGGATATAGCCAGCGCTGAGATGGACAGACTCTTGAACTGTGGAGGAACCTAGGGAGTTGACGCCAAGGTCAGAGCAGCAATGATCTTATTGAATGGTGAAGTAGAGTGAGGGGCCAAATGGCCTCCTCCTGCTCCAACTTCTTGTGCTCTTAATTTCAAATTTTGTGTGATAATACACTTGTGAAGCACCTTGCAAAGGCACTATGTAAATGCATCCTGCTTTTGTTTAACACTGGTGGCAACTGGAAGTGGTCAATAACCAGCATCGTACTAATGTCACTGTGCACAGATCACGTGTACAGGAGGACAAATGGTGCAGTTAAGTCTTTCCTGAGCAGCACTGACTCACCCAGGATGTTCTCGTGTCTCATTAACACAGTCTGGTAGATTTCCGTCTCTCTGAACCAGCTTGCCTCTTCCATGGTGAAGAAGACCTTCACCGCAACCTTCTCGCCGCGCCATCTTCCCATCCAGACCTCACCGTACCGCCCTTTGCCAATCTGCTTCACCATCTGAATCTGCTTAGCTATCGTCCTTTGCACCTGGCAGATGTTAAGCATGAACAAGAACATCTTTAGCACGCTGCTGGAGAGATTATTGGTGTACACGCACATCTGTGCGCGAGAAAGGCAGAGTTATATCAGTTCGCAGAGAGTGATTGGCAGGATGGGAGGCAGCTGCTGTGTGAGTGCCCGTGTGAGACTCTGTGTGTGTGTGAGTGTGTGTGTGTATATGTATATGTGTGTGTGTATATGTGTGTGTGCGCATATGTGTGTGTGTGTGCGTGTGTTAGCATAAGCAAGTTGGGGGGGAGGGCAGAGAGAGACTGAGTGAGGACTGAGTGAGTGGGAGAGAGAGAGGGAGTGTGAGTGAGTGAGGGAGCGACTGAGTAAGTGAGTGAGAGAGAGAGAGAGAGAGAGAGAGAGAGTGTGTGTGTGTGTGTGTGTGTAAGTGAGTGACTGAGAGAGAGAGTGAGCCCACATGTGTACTTGTTGCTTAATAAGGGGATCTGGGGCATTGGGGGAAAGGCAGGAGAATGAGGATGAGAAAAATATCAGCCATGATTGAATGGCAGAGCAGACTCGATGGGCTGAGTGGCCTAATTCTGCTCCTATGTCTTATGATCATATAGCGTGCATATGTGTGCACGCAGGTAGGCAACTGGTTATGTGCTGATACACAGACAAAAGATCCCAAACCAGGAACCGATCATTGTCCCAGAATCGTGTCTCAGTGTGAGAGTGCAGATGCATAATGAGTTACTGACTATCACTCAGTATGCCCACTGTAACTGTATCAACTCGGGCCACTATTCAGAGTCAGTCCTGGGGGTGGGGTGGGTGGAGAAGGCCATCTGATAACAAGTCAGTCAACACAGGAGGCTGAGTGGGGCACTCCTGCCGTTCCTCATTCCATCAGTGTCACCGCACTGCACTCGCCACAGCCTGAGAACAGCCTGGGAAACACAGCATCCAATATGTGCACAGCAAGCTCCCACTAACAGCAATGCGATAATAAACGCCTGTGTTCCCTTTAATGGGATCCCGGTTCAGTCATTGATCTTTGAAACAGCGATCTCTCTATGTCCACTCCAGGGGGTGGGCGGGACCTCGGCTTCACGATTCATCCGAAAGATGGCGCCTCTGACAGTGCAGCACTCCCTCAGCAATGGCGTCAGAACGTGCCAGCCTAGGTTACATGCCCAGGTCTCAAAGGGGCAGAGATGAGGAGAACTCATTTCTCTCAGAGGCTGGTGAGTCTCTGAAACTCTCTTCCTCAAAAGGTGGTGGGAGCAGAGTCTCTGAATATCATTAAGGCAGAGCTCGATAGATTATTGATCAACAAGGATGGTGAAAGGTTATTGGTAGGCAGGAGTGTGGGGTGAAGGTTACAATCAGATCAACCATGATCTGACCCAAGGGTGGAACAGGCTTGAGGGGCCGAATGGCTTAATGCAGCTCCTAATTTATACGTAGGGACACAATCATTTTGTAACACTGGAATTTGCCCTGCACATCTGATACAGCCAGTAAGAAGTCTCACACCACCAGGTTAAAGTCCAACAGGTTATTCGGTAGCAAATGCCACTAGCTTTCAGAGCGTTGCCCCTTCGTCAGGTGAGTGGGGAGGTCTGATCACAAACAGGGTATATAAAGGCACACACTCAGTTTACAGAATACAATGTGAGTGGAGATAGCATTAGGCATAGGCTAAAGAGGTGCGTATTGTCTCCAGACAGGACAGTAAGTGAGATGTTGCAAGTTCAGGCAAGTCCAATAGTGTGACATGAACCCAAGGTCCCGGTTGAGGCTGTCCTCATGTGTGCGGAACTTGGCTATCAGTCTCTGCTCAGCGACTCTGCACTGTTGTGTGTCGTGAAGGTCGCCTTGGAGAACGTTTACATGAAGATTAGAGGCCGAATGCCCATGACCTCTGAAGTGTTCGCCAACAGGAAGAGAACAGTCTCGCCTGGTGATTGTCGAGCGGTGTTCATTCATCCGTTGTCATAGCGCCTGCATGGTCTCCCCAATGTACCATGCTTCGGGACATCCTTTCCTGCAGCGTATCAGGTAGACAACGTTGGCCAAGTTGCAAGAGTATGCACCGTGTACCTGGTGGATGGTGTTCTCACGTGAGATGATGGCATCCGTGTCGATGATCCGGCATGTCTTACAGAGGTTCCTGTGGCAGGGTTGTGGTCACCATCTCCACTCACATTGTCTGCACCTTTAAGACTTGATTAGCTGTAGAGGCTCGCATTCTAATCAGTATTCTGTAAACTGTATGTGCCTTTATATGCCCTGTTTGTGATCAGAACTCCCCACTCACCCGAAGGAGCAGTGCTCCGAAAGCTAGTGGCGTTTGCTACCAAATAAAGCTGTTGGGACTTTTAACCTGGTGTGGTGAGACTTCCAACGCCGGCATCTCCACATCACGTCCGACAGATCCACACAGAGTGAAACGTGGCTCTTGTAATACAAGTTAATCACCAGGAGAGGGAGTCCGGAACCGCTGCCTGAACTTTGTGATTGCTCGATAAGATCCTTCAGCGATTCCCCAGGTGGGATGAAGGTTTCATCTTGCTCGATGCCCATGTTGTAGTGCGGCCTGTCCTCCTGTCTCTTATACCTGTATGGAGAGAGAGCAAAGCCTCATGGAACAGGCTGTGATAGCGGGCAGCCGTTATATAAACAGTGTGTTTACCATCCTCCGGAGCTCTATCCCGTCTTCCTAATCTCTTATCAAAGTGCTGCCTTTGTTGAGCATTGAGAACACGCTGACCCCATTTCAGTGAGGATCCGGTTGATGAATCTTTCTGGAGGTGTCTATTTTTCTCAGATTAATGTCAGGCACTTTTCAGAGGGGGGGGGGGCTAATGATAAAACACCTACTGGATCCGACTGAGCTCCGACTGCACAGATTTCCCCACACGGTTTAAACACACTTTACAGATTACTTTTGGGAGGGGGCACAGGGGAGGAAGGGGAACAGGCCACTAGGTGTGAATAAGGGATAACACACACAATCACACCAGCACCCCAACCAGCTTAAAGAAATGCTGCGTTTGTTCAGACAGGGTTAGGGAACATCACTGCAGGAGGGGGTGACAGAGCGAGAGAGCGCTGAGTGACAGCGTCAGGGAGAGGATGGAGTGAGCGGAGGGAGGGGAGTGAGTATTGGGGAGTGAGTGTGGGGGACAGGAGTGAGTGTCAGGGCGGGGAACGAGTGTCGGGGGACGAGTGTCGGGGGACGAGTGTCGGGGGACGAGTGTCGGGGGACGAGTGTCGGGGGACGAGTGTCGGGGAACGAGTGTCGGGGAACGAGTGTCGGGGAACGAGTGTCGGGGAGCGAGTGTCGGGGAGCGAGTGTCGGGGAGCGAGTGTCGGGGAGCGAGTGTCGGGGAGCGAGTGTCGGGGAGCGAGTGTCGGGGAGCGAGTGTCGGGGAGCGAGTGTCGGGGGGCGAGTGTCGGGGGGCGAGTGTCGGGGGACGAGTGTCGGGGGACGAGTGTCGGGGGACGAGTGTCGGGGGACGAGTGTCGGGGGACGAGTGTCGGGGGACGAGTGTCGGGGGACGAGTGTCGGGGGACGAGTGTCGGGGGGCGAGTGTCGGGGAGCGAGTGTCGGGGAGCGAGTGTCGGGGAGCGAGTGTCGGGGAACGAGTGTCGGGGAACGAGTGTCGGGGAACGAGTGTCGGGGAACGAGTGTCGGGGAACGAGTGTCGGGGAACGAGTGTCGGGGAACGAGTGTCGGGGAACGAGTGTCGGGGAACGAGTGTCGGGGAACGAGTGTCGGGGAACGAGTGTCGGGGAACGAGTGTCGGGGAACGAGTGTCGGGGAACGAGTGTCGGGGAACGAGTGTCGGGGAGTGAGTGTCGGGGAACGAGTGTCGGGGAACGAGTGTCGGGGAACGAGTGTCGGGGAACGAGTGTCGGGGGAGTGAGTGTCGGGGAACGAGTGTCGGGGAGCGAGTGTCGGGGAACGAGTGTCGGGGAACGAGTGTCGGGGAACGAGTGTCGGGGAGCGAGTGTCGGGGAGCGAGTGTCGGGGAACGAGTGTCGGGGAACGAGTGTCGGGGAACGAGTGTCGGGGAACGAGTGTCGGGGGAGTGAGTGTCGGGGAACGAGTGTCGGGGAACGAGTGTCGGGGAGTGAGTGTCGGGGAACGAGTGTCGGGGAACGAGTGTCGGGGAACGAGTGTCGGGGAACGAGTGTCGGGGGAGTGAGTGTCGGGGAACGAGTGTCGGGGAACGAGTGTCGGGGAGTGAGTGTCGGGGAGTGAGTGTCGGGGAGTGAGTGTCGGGGAACGAGTGTCGGGGAACGAGTGTCGGGGAACGAGTGTCGGGGAACGAGTGTCGGGGAACGAGTGTCGGGGAACGAGTGTCGGGGAACGAGTGTCGAGGCGGGCAGTATTGGGGAGTGAGTGAGTCTCAGGGAGCTATGTGTGGAGTGCAGAGTATTGGGTCTGATTCAGACGTGGATTCTGCTGTCAGCCATGTGACGGGAAGCATTGACCATGCGGATGGTGATGGAGCGGTGAAGCTATGGAAGGATTTGGAATAAAGGATGTGGACATTCCAATTCCAGGCTGAGGGACAATACAGGTCAAGGTGAAGGAAGAAGTGATGGATGAGTTGGATTTGGTCTGAGTTGGAAGAACAGGGACAGAAGGAACAATTACAATAAAAAAGAGAATGTTTTCATTGAATTAAATAATTGGTCTTCACTCGATTGTGATCAGGATTCGATATCGAAATGGAACAGACCTGAAGTAGCAGAATATGATGAGGAGAGCGAGAATGATGCTACAAATAGTCACTGAGATCAGCAGCGCGATGTGATGGCTGCTTCCATCGACAAAATCTGTGTGAAAACAGAGAGAGTGAGTCAGAGAAAAATACTTTGTGACGCCCAAAGAACATGTTAGAGGCTGCAAACCTTTCATTCAGCAAGGCTCAATCTGCTTCTTTTGTTAAGACTGGGTAAAGATGCACAGTAACATCATTGAGAAATATACTTGTGAAGCATCCCTAATGTAGTAAGATTTCCCCAAACTGTTTCTCACGACAGAGAATTAACAAAAACCTGACACGCGCTCTGACAGGTTACTATCTAATTTATTTATTAGTGTCACAAGTAGGCTTACATTAACTCTGCAATGAAGTTACTGTGAAAATCCCCTAGTTGCCACGCTCCGGCTCCTGTTTGTATGCACTGAGGGAGAATTCAGCATGGCCAATCTGCCTAACCAGCACGTCTTTAGGACTGTGGGAGGAAACCGGAGTACCCGGAGGAAACCCACGCAGACATGGGGAGGAGATGCAAACTCCACACAGACAGTGACCCGAGCCAGGAATCGCACCTGGGTCTCTGGTGCTGTGAGGCAGCAGCGCTAACCAGTGTGCTGCACTAGAAGTTTGAGCAAAGAGACTTTGGGTGGGATTTCACAGCCTCGCTCATCTTCAAACCGTAAAAATTACACCCAAGGTCAACGGACCTTTCCATTGTCCGCTCCCCACCTGCTCCGACTGCCGTGGTTGGGGGTGCTGCGTGGAAGGTAAAACTCTGGCCATTTTGTCACATGCTGCAGGGCTCGATGGGCTGAATGGCCTTTTCCAGCACTGCAGGGATTCTATGATTACGGGGAGAGAGGGGGAGAGATTTCGGCAGGGGATTCAAGAGCTTTGAGCCCAGGAAGGTACCCTACCAATGGTGATAGAGAAAAAGGGGTTAAAATGAGAGGAACACACGGAGAGAACTTTCACCCAGTTAAAGTTTACACATACAGAACCCTGGAATTTCATCTTTAATCTATGTATTTATTATTGAAACACGGTGCAAGTGTTTAATCTACATATTTACAAATACTTCTCTTGGACGCCTTCACAAGCAGTCCTTATCACCAAAATATTTCTCTTCCATTCTGTACTGAAGCAGCCTGCTTGGTTGCTTCCAGTCTGTTATTGTACAAGAAAGATAAGTTTATTTTACACCCTCAAACTATAAAATGCCCTGCTTTCAAAAGGAGTCAGGATGAGCTGAGGTTGCGGTCTAATGCACATTATAGGTCTGGTTAAATGAGACGCACACAAACCCACAACATTTTTTGAGGTCACACCCGTTTCAGGGGAGTCTCTGGTCAAGGGAGTGGCAACGGTACCACCTCCCCCCCACCCCCTGGCAATGCCACCACAATGCTCTCGCCCCCTCCCACAACTGGCCCTGGAACGCCCAGCCCCCACTATGAGTGTACCCTCACCCCTCAGGTGCAGATCCAGTAGTAGCCACTGCACCTGGTGGCGCTGCTGAGCTCCCACCCACCGCTCTGACTGATTGGCTGGAGGCTCTGGATCATAGGAGGTCGCCTGTAATATGGACAACAGCTCCAGTGCAGCCACCTAATTGGCTGCGCCCCCGCACCACCCCCCCCCCCCCCGCCCCCACCTCCCCACACCCCCCTCGCTGTCCCAGGTTCCACCGGCTATATTAAATGGGATTACCCTCCTCCCCCCACCCCACCCCGACCCCACCACTTTCAGTTCTGTTGGCACGGTTCCCGCGCTAAATGCGGCCAATAGCATGCGTAGAAATGACCGGGCAGCTTCCTGGTGAACTGCTGCTGGTGTGGGCCCAGTTCTGAGGCTCGCAAATCCTCCAGGTTTGAAATACACCTGAATCTGATCTGTGACACAGCCAGGTAAAAACTTCCACAGAAGCTGCCCCCTCGTGTTTGAAACAATTTTGAGATGGCAGCCCGGATTTTACCACCACGCCCACACCGCAAGTGACTCACAGAACGGAATTTTCCATTGGCCTCGGGCGGAATTTTACATAAAACACCAGCCGCCGTGTTTTAAAAGAAGCACATTGTTGAGAGTTCCATTTCCCAACTAAAGCCTTTGCGGTATCCCCCAAATTCAATGACAGGAAAGACAGTTCAACTGCATCGTCCAGTCCCTGCTCAGCATCAAGGCAATGATAAACCTAAATGGAGAAGACTCAATCAAGTGGGCACCAAACACATCGAGATGGTTCGTCAGGACCGAGCAGGCCACATCTAGATAACAAAAGACATCTGCGTCAGACTCTTATTCATAGACCACAGCTCAGCCTTCAACACCATCGTTCCATAGAACCCTACAGTGCAGAAAGAGGCCCTTCGGCCCATCGAGTCTACACCGAACACAATCCCACCCAGGCCCGACCCCCATATCCCTACATATTATACCCACTAATCCCTCTAACCTACACATTCCTGGACACCAAGGGGAAATTTCTTAGCATGGCCAATCAACCTAACCCGCACATCTTTGGACTGTGGGAGGAAACCGGAGTACCTGAAGGAAACCCACACAGACACGAGGAGAATGTGCAAACTCCACACAGACAGTGACCTGAGCCGGGTATCGAACCCAGGACCCTGGAGCTGTAAAGCAGCAGTGCTAACCAGTGTGCTACCGTGCCGCCCATCATTCCTACACGATTCATCTCCAAACTTTGTAGGTCTCGGTTCCTCCCTCTGCAACTGGATCCAAGACTTCCTAACCCGCAGTCAGTCATGATAGGTAACGACAACACCTCCACACATGTAACAATGATAAATCAAATCAAAATCAAGATACAGAGGTGAACTCAAGGCATTGGAGGGAGTGCAGAAACCTCCAAGCAATCCATCTACCCAACCCTTCAAGAGGCACCTGCCCTTCATGAGGCAGACCTGCACTGGACTCGCCAGCCAACTCAGAATCCATCGAATTGCAGGAGAACCGAGTCATCCTCCATCTCGAGCGACTGAATCATTGAATCCTTACAGTGCAGAAGGAGGCCATTCGGCCCATCAAGTCTGCACTGACTACAATCACACCCAGGCCCCATCGTCAAACCCCGCTTCCCTCCCCCCCCGACACTCAGGGGCCATTTAGCACAGCCAATCCACCTGCCTCAGAAGGAGAGAAATAAAAGAGTACCCTATACTTCATTATCTTCATCAGTGCTCATGAGGTACATAATCTGCTGTCCTTCAACACTCATCAGCCTCAATGCTGCCAACCAGATCCTGACCGCAAAGGAAATGCTGAACAAGATGAACGAGATGAACCCTACACCCATTGATCTTTCCTGAAATAAAGCTATTAGATTTCCACTTCATGGTAGCCATGAAAAAGTGAAGATGAAGACAGTCCTGGGGGGAATATTCTCTTACTGCTGTCCGTTTCTACTGAAAAAAAAACACAGCCCCTCCGTGTGGTGCACCTTGTTCATCAAAATACTTGCGGGGCAGTTCTTAACCGGCTCAGGCCTCTGCTGGCTGGAGGACCAGGTAAGGGAGTCAAAGGCTAATGAACGTGCTAGAGTCTAGGTTTCAATGGACGAAAATCTCGATACCTAATCATTTCCGAGGGTAGAGAGAAAAGATTGCCCGATCGCTTTCTCCCCAACACCAGCGCAAGGTAAATGGTGTGGACGGGTCTCCGCTCTGTTGAAGCATTAGCTGAAACTGAGACACGGCTCTAGGGGTTTATTTCCCATTTCACTGCTGAACACGCCTGACTGCAAGCTCTCTGACATCGTTTTGTCAACAGTTTAGCATTTATGCCCAGCACTTTATTTCCTTCTGAAACGTGTGGTTTGTAATGGTTTAAAATGTCAGTATCTATCAATTTGAAACACGTTTGTGAGTTGTCGGAGGGCAGGGGGTATCTGCAGCCCTGACATGACAAGGTGGCGGGCATGCTCTGGGCAAACCTCCAGCGATATTACGAGGAAATTCAATGGCTCGCTAGATAACGTGTCTCATACAATTACGCGCAACATGACATCCAAGTTATCCCTTCTGCAGTTGGCAATGTTAAGTGCATAGACAGGAGAATAAAGGCATGTTCAGGCTAATTCTGGACAAATGGTTGCTTTAATCCTGGATTAAAGAATCAGAATCACAGAAATCCTACGGTGCAGAGGGAGGCCATTTGGCCCACTGAGCCTGCATCGACCACAATCCCACCCAGTCTCTATCCCCATGTATGGCCCCCCTGATCTCAAAGGGGCAATTTAGCACGGCCAGCCCACCTAATCTGCACACTTTTGCATTATGTATAACTTAAATCTCCAAGTGATTTCTCTCCCGACTTTTGCCAAGTGAAGTCACACACTGCCGCGTGACCAGTATTAACCAAACCACCTCCCCCGCCACCCCCCCCCCCCCCCCCCCCCTTTTCATGAACAGAAAATGCTGGAAAATCTCAGCAGGTCTGACAGCATCTGTGGAGAGAGAATAGAGCTAATGTTTTGAGTCCGGATGACCTTTCGTTACAATATTCATCTAGAGTGTTGTGTGCAGGTTTGGTCTCCTTTTCTTGCTCTCGAGGGAGTGCTGCGAAGGTTTACCAGGCTGATTCCTGAGTAGCAGGGCTGATGTATGAGGAGAGGTTGACTAGGTGAGGATTATTTTCGCTGGAGTTCAGGCAAATGAGGGGTGGTGGAATCTCACAGAGACTTATAAAGTTCTAACAAGACTAGACAGGGTAGATGTAGGGGAGATGCTCCGATGGTGGGGGGGTCCAGAACCAGCGGCCACAGTCTGAGGATTCAGGGTACACTATTTAGCATGGGGATGAGGAGAAATGTTTTCATCCAAAAAGTGGGTCTACTTGTGGAATTCATTACCAAAGGAAATAGTTTGTGCCAAAACATTGAATGTATTCAAGATGCAACTAGATATAGCACTTGGGGTGAATGGGATCAAAGGTTATGGGGAGAAAGCAGGATTAGGCGATTGAGTTGGAAGATCAGCCATGATCATGATGAATGGCAGAGCAGGCTCGAAGGGCCAAATGGCCTCTTCCTGCTCCAATCTTCTATTTTTCTGTTTCCCCATGTTGCTTTCTCCATAGTAACACCTCGGCCAATCAAATTCACTTTGCCAACCGATCAGCACCCTATTCTCTTGCGGTATAAGCTGTCATGACCATTTGAAATTCGGCATTTTTTGTGTTTGTCCTGATGAGCGCAAGATTAAAAGTTTTGGCAGCCTGTCTCTCTTTCAGCAATGCTAAAGTTTGGAAATCACAATGCGCTTTTTAAAAATCTTCCAGCCTTGGATCTCAAACAATTCTCTTTCTGAATGATCCCTTTGAATTTTAATACCAATACTGGTAGCCTGGTATCCTGTGATTACATCAGAGCTAACCATTAAAGAACACAGATGAGTGGAATTTGGCTGGCATTCAGAGAACATCAGTGCTAAAATCCAGAGATTTTGGATACATGGGCTGAAAATTTCCCATCTCGCCCACCGCGGGAATAGTCCCATGCGGGACAGAATATTTGGCAGACCATTTAAAGTTCCACTGATCTTGGGTGAGAATTTCCAGTGTTGGGGCGCAAGTGGCTGGAAATTCCCACTCATGATCCGTGTATACATGATCCTTCTCCATCTCCGTTTCTTTATTCATTCATGGGATGTGGGTTTTGCTGGCTGGACCTGCATCTATTGCCCATCCTTGAGGACATTGAAAAGTCAACCACATTGCTGTGGATCTGGAGTCACATGTAGGTCAGGCTGAGTAAGGACGGCAGATTTCCTTCCTTAAAAGACATCAGTGAACCAAATGGGTTTTTTTACAACAATCAGCAATGGGCAGCATGATGGCATAGTGGTTAGCACTGCTGCCTCATAGTGCCTGGGACCCAGGTTCAATTCCAGCCTCGGGTCACTGTCTGTGTGGGGTTTGCATGTTCTCCCCGTGTCTGCATGGGTTTCCTCCGGGTGCTCCGATTTCCTCCCACAGTCCAAAGATGTGCAGATTAGGTTGATTGGCCGTGCTATATTGACCCTTGTGTCAGGAGGATTAGCAGGGTAAATGTGTGTGATTTTGAGAATAGGGCCTGGGTGAGATTGTGATGTACATATTCGATGGGCTGAATGGCCTCCTTCTGTATTGTAGGGATTCTATGATACATGGTCATTTTAGTTCCAGATTTTTATTGAATTCAAATTTTACCATCTGCTGTGGTGGGATTCAAACTCGGGTCCCAGAGAATTATTCTGGGTCTCTGGATTACTAGTCGAGCAAAATACTGCTACGCCACTGCTTCCCTTCTACACCTCCCTCAGATTTCTAGCCAAGGAACCAAAGCCACACAGCCTCTGTTCCTTTCAGGGACACCAAGACGGAAAGCAAAGCTTCCTCTTCTAGTGTGTTTTAGTGTTTTTTCAATATTTATGTAGTTTGTACAAGATAAGCGGGACAAGAAAAACTGCAGAGCAGCAGATTTATTATTGCCTGCCCCCTATTAAAAGCTTGAATTATGCTTACACATTTAACTAGACAGAGACTCGCAAGCAAACTTCCAGATCATAATATTTTCTTCAGTATGTTGATTGCAGATGAACACAACTGCTGCAACGTTTGCAGATTTGTTCTTGTTGCATGAACAACAGATTGGGTTATGGACAATTGTTCTAATCAAATTCAACATTATTATACAAACCACACATCCACAATCCCAACGGCTGGCCAACAGCAATTTAACTCTTGGAATAGCATTAAACTTTTAGAAAGTAGGAGCAGGAGTTGGCCATTTGGCCCCTTGAGCCTCAATCTCAATGCCACACTCCACCACTCTTCCTGTACCCTTTGAAAGCTTAATGGGCAACATGGTGGCACAGAGGTTAGCACTGCTGCCTCACAGCGCCAGGGACCTGGATTCAATTCCCAGTTTGGGTCACTACCCATGCACAGTTTGCATGTTCTCCCCGTGTCTGCCTGGGTTTCCTCCAGGTGCTTCAGTTTCCTCCCACAGTCCGAAAGATGCTCTAGTTAAGCGCGTTGACTGTGCTAAATTCTCCCTGCGTACCCGAACAGGCGTCGGAGAGCAGCAGCTAAGAGATTTTCACAGTAACTTCACTGCAATGTTAATGATAGCTGACTTGTGAAATTAATAAATAAAATTCAAACTAATTTCTTTACGATGAGACCTCCTGTCCCTTTCTCGGAAGCTCCACCTTTCAAGAATGCCGGCCAATTCGATGAGCAGAGCTGGCGCCACCAGTTGGCAATGTTAGTTGGCACAGGGACTACAGACAGTGCCACCTGTGTCCAGGTAAATCCAGGGTCAGGTGGGACGTCGGGTTCAAGAGGCTGAGGAAGGATTGTGAAATGGGAGATGACCCTGGTAAGGGAGAATGGTAAGGGAGGGCCACCAATGTATCCAACAAGGATGACACCCCTTGCCCAATACCAGCCAGTGCAGCTGAATCTTTAAGGCTTCCCACATGGCATTGGGCAACACCTGGTCATGGGTAAAATGCTGACAAGATTAGAATGAGACTTGGACAATCTTTCATAGAATCCCTACAGTTCAGATAAAGGCGATTTGGCCCATTGAGTCTGCACCAACCACAATCCCACTCCAGGCCTTATCCCTGTAACCTCACACATTTACTTCGCTAATCCCCCACACTAATGAGCAATTTAGCATGGCCAATCAACCTAACCCACACATCTTTGGCCAATCAGCCTAACCCGCACTGTGGGAGCAACCGGAGGAAACCCACGCAGACACAGGGAGAACGTGCACGCTCCATACAGACAGTGACCTGAGGCTGGAATTGAACCCGGGTCCTTGGCGCTGTGAGGCAGCAGTGCTAACCACTGTGCCAGCTTTTCACAGTTGAACACGCTGAGACATATCTTAACAACTCCACTCTGATTGGCATGGTCGCAAGACAAGTTTAGATAAATTTGTCTAAAGCAGATCAAAGGCTGTAGAATTTCAACTATTCGTAGGCATTGTTCTGTGGGATTTTTCTATTCTTTTCAATGGGAACGGCTGATAACTTTAGCACAAATAAAATGCTGTGTTGTCCGACTTTGACTCATCAAAGTTTCATTGTGTAATCTTCTCTGGTGTGAATGGACTGCCTGTGCAGTGAGAACAGTTGCCCACATTAAGGATTTAACACACTAAATTTTGGAATGCGAAGTTGTTTTGTGGCACGGAATGGATATGGGATATTCCTCTAGAATGCATGCTGCGTTGGCTAATAAAAATAAAACCTTATTTTTACAACAGGTGCTGGGGTTTGTACTTTAGCAATCAGCACCAAAGCTGACTTAGCGCAAAAATTTCAGGGAATAAAACTGAAAGAGTTGCATTTATGTAGCACTTCTCACAATCACTGGACATCTCAAACCGCTTCACAGCTGCAGAATTACTTTACGTTGTAACGTAAGAAATTTACTGCAAGCTGTTACCGACAGGCAGGAGAGAGAATTGTCACCATAATTTCTTTTGCTTATTCTCCAGAATCAGTGTTTCCAGAGCAGTGTTTCTTAATCGCTGAATATGGGGTCAATTTGAATAACTAGCAGCAAGCTTCCGTGGGTTTAAATAAAAGTGGATTATTTATTCATGCATTCACTCCTGAAATTCAATCCTACATCACTCATTTGGCACTTTCACACACGTTAAACAGTAGTGTTAAGGATAACAGTACACTTTTCAAGTCATAAGCAAGCAACTTGCTCAGAATTGAAGTGTTGCATGTGTTGGAGGCACAGCACTAAAGTGGCCAGTTTCTGCCATCTGACCATCTCATCAATAGTTCTATTGTCCATCCAGAATTACTTGAAGGTCAAAGTCATTGGAGATGGATGTTTGCCATTCACACCTACTTATGATTAATTGGTTTCCTCATTTATATTTTGCTAAGTACTGAGCTTGGAGTTGATGGGAATTAGAAGTAAATATTGTTTGAGTTTTTGGAAAGTCCATAAACAATTTGAATTCCACAAATGGTTTAACCTCGGTACGTTCATTCATGGGTGGCATTCCACGCAAGGACATTTGACTCGGAATTTTCTGGGGAATTGAGATACCTCTGACTTTATGCATGAATTGCCAAAGTCAACCGACCCTCAGCAGTCGTCTCAGCAGCCAATTCACAGGAAAAGGCAGTTCTGGAAAATTCTATACTGCATATGTTTAAAGTAATAAATGTGACCTGCCTTTACTGGGCATGACAAAGGAGACAATATTCAAAGGAACGGGATTTATTTTGGGAGGAGAGTTTAACTTCCCTGCAGGGACAGTAAAGCTGATTGAGGCAAAATACCATCCACTTCCATCCCTTATCAATCAATCAATCAGTGAAAACCAAGCTGATTGGGGGAGGTGGTGGGGGAGGTGGGGAGGGGGGGGGCGCAGGATCTATAAAGACCACCACTCACACCAAAATATTTAGGATCTTAATCATTCCTTATAAAGAGTAGTTAACTTTGAAATCCCTCTGAGTTCTCAAGGAACACTGCACAGGTCAGAAATTTTAATTAAGTGTGATCGTGGATTAAATGGCCCCAAAACGCCAATGATAATCAGACAGAAGATGTGCTTTGAAATGAGCCTGGAATGCTTTAATAGTTGCTTCACTGTTCACACACACACACACACACACACACACACACACACACACACAGACAAATGCACATGCAAATACAGGCACAAGCACACAGACACGCACACGTATACACACACACAGGCACAAACACACAAATGCACATGCGCACACAGACACATGTCTGCAGTGCACGTAACTCTGCATTCTTGGTGCTTTGCCTCATGGAAGGTATTTTTTATTCTTTGTGAGGAATTAAGTGTAAGAGCTCTGCACAATGTCTCGAGAGCGCTAGGGGTGAAGGCAACTCATAAAATTTTACAGTCCACATTCAGAGTGATGAGGACCTGTGATCCAGTATGCGATTTATTTTACAAATGAATCACCTCATTTGAGCCCAGCTGAACCTTAGTGGGTTATCTCACCCACACCTGTACACCTACCGGGGTCCCGGGCTCCCTTCAGCAGAGTCCTGACCAGGTAACCAACCCCAGACGCTCAGGTACAGCCTTTCAATGGTTTTAGCGTTTAGAGAGAGAGACAAACTGTTTCCTTTGGGGCAACCAAGGAAAAGGGTGTGTAAAGGTTGAGATTTCAGCTTGGGGAGATCTAAAGAAACACTCTTTCAATAAAATATCCATAATTTGGTCATTATCATAAATCTGTGGAAAGTTGCTGTCCACCAATCAACTGCTGTCTTTACAACAGTGAGCACACTTCAAAAGTATTTCATTGGCTATAGGAACGCTTTGTGGTTGTGGAAGGTGCTATAAAAACACAAGTCTCTCTTTATCATAGAATAGAATCCAAACAGCGCAGAAGGGGGCCATTCAGCCCACTGTGTCTTGCACTGACAACAATCCCACCCATATTCCCACATATTCACCCTGCCAATCTCCCTGACACTAAGGGGCAAATTCAGCATGGCCAATGCACCTAACCTGCACATCTTTGGGCTGAGGGGGGAAACCGGATCCCCCGGAGGAAACCCACGCAGACACGGGGAGAACGTGCAAACTCCACACAGACAGTGACCCGAGGCCAGAATCGAAACCAGATCCCTGGCGCTGTGAGACAGCAGTGCCAACCACTGCGCCACCCTGAGATTTACAGTCAAGATCTTCCATTTACACTGAATATGACATTGCTCAAAATGCTGATTATTAACACAGAGTTGGGAGTCACTGCCCCCAGCCCCCGACCCCCCACCCATTTTCTTTCAATCTGTAACCTTGCGTTACCTCTCATGTCTTGGGGCGGCAATGTTGGATGAAGGTCTCGGTTGCAGAAGTCTCGATCCGTGCAGCATTCAATGGCTCTTCGCTGAGACGACTTTGGAGTATCCTCGAGAAAGAACGAGAAAGGAGACGTGGATTAAAACGGGTGATCCGGGCTGTCATTAAGATCTCATTCTTTAAATTTATATCCTTAAAGGAGGAGTCTGTTTCTCCTTCTTCACTTTACGTCTCTCTGAATCGTCCAGCCTTTCCACGTGTTAACTTGCCATTCCAGTCACACTTTCAGAAGGTGACAGAATGGAGGAAAACCATATACTTTCCAGGAGGGAAGAACGAAGGTGGGGGCAAGGGGTGGTGGTGGTGGGGGGAGAGGCGGGGAAATGTTGGCGGGCCATCATTTTGGATGCCCTTCCATATTTCCTGGCTTCTGAAACAAGAACATGTGGGAAATCGCCAATCTGTTCATTGTAAATGCAACGATCGCTTTGCAACACTGGGTGTGCAATATTTGAACGGGAATATGTTTGAGAGAAGCCAAATATTGCATCAGTGTGAGAAACTGGGGAATAGAGCATGGGTTGACTTTCTTTGATCTTTCATGGCAAGGCCAGCATTTATTGTCCATTCCGAATTGCCTCTGAAGCCTTGCTCGACCAGTTCAGAGGGCGATTAAGAGTCAAGAGTCATAGAATCATAGATTCCTACAGTCCAGCAGGAGGCCATTCGGCCCATTGA
Organism: Carcharhinus amblyrhynchos; assembly: GCF_965287045.1. Classification (NCBI taxonomy): domain Eukaryota; kingdom Metazoa; phylum Chordata; class Chondrichthyes; order Carcharhiniformes; family Carcharhinidae; genus Carcharhinus; species Carcharhinus amblyrhynchos. The sequence goes on along the minus strand of NC_137324.1, from coordinate 175,624,740 downwards.
GTCTGCACCGACCACAATCCCACCCAGGCCCTATCCCCATAACCCCAGACATTTACCCTGGCTAATCCCCCTGACATTAAGGGGTAAGTTAGCATGGCCAATCCACCTAACCTGCGCATCTTTGGACGTTGCTGCGGCTCTGGAATGACATGGGGTGGGACTGGATAGGGAGTGCAGATTTCCTTCCCTAAAGCGACTATAGTGAACCAGATGAATTTTTTGTTTCAACAACTGTTTCACAGTCACCATTCGATTAGCATTTTATTATCAAATTATTATGAACTTAAATTTCTCCAGCTGTCAAATCTACATCATTAAATCATGGAATCATAAAATCCTGACAGTGCAGAGGGAGGCCATTCAGCCCGTCGGGTGCGCGCTGACTCTCTGACAGAGTATCTAACGCAGGCCCTCTGTCCCACCCTATCTCCATAACCCCGTATCCCCAGGATATGAACCTGGCCTCTGGATTACTAGTTCAGTAAGATTACCATTACACCAACATCTTTCCAATTTCCCGCTGGGATTTGCCATCCATGTAAATAGATGGAGGTATTGGATGTGCTCTATTAGAAACTTGGAATTCTTCATGCTCAATGTATTTCTCTTTCCTGATGCATAAAGTCCAACAAGTTTATTTGGAATCACGAGTTTCTGGAGCGCTGCTCCTTCATCAAATGAGTCTCTGATGATGGAGCAGTGCTCCGAAAGCTCGTGATTCCAAATAAACCTGTTGGACTTTATCCTGGTGTTGTGAGATTTCTTACTGTGCCCACCCCAGTCCAACGCCGGCATCTCTACATCCTGATGCATAAAGCCAGAGAACTAAAGTGAAAGAGAACCACCAACACCAACTTTTACATTTGCGTGCCTGCACATATTTATGTAATTGAAAAAGGACAAGTTAAATCTAGCCAAATTCCAATAAGGAGACAAAGAACTTTGCCTTATCATTCAGATGCTCCAAATGGCTTGAGCTTTTGTTAAAATGTAAACAATCTGCTTTGCAGACGCTTGGATGCAAGCTTTTTGTGATCTCACAGGAACACTGGAAACAGTTTTGCTGGGTATCCCAGCTTAGAATGTTAAAATGTTAGTTGGGAAGCTCTGAGTCAGAAGGTGGGGGTTCAAGATCCACTCCAGGGTTTGAGCGCCAATATCTAGGCTGTCCCTCCAGAGCAGTACTGAGGGGGTATTTCACTGCCAATGATGCCATCTTTGGGATAAGGTGTGAAACCAAGACCCCGTCTGCTCGCCAGGTGGACAGAAAAAAAATTCCTTGGCGCCAGTTGGAAAAGGAGTAGGGGAGTTATCTCCAGTGTCCTGGCCAATATTTATCTCTCAATCAACAGTACACCAGCAAGTTATCTGGTCATTATCATATCGCTGCTTTATGGAAGAGGCTGACTGCAAATTAGCTGTTGTGTTTACATTATAACAATGACTACACTTCAAAAATGCTTCACTGTATGCCAGGATGCTTTGCGGTTCTTAAAGGTCTTTCCTCTTCATTCAACGTTAAGAAATTTCATTATCACTGATCCGGTTAAAGATGCTGGTTAAAGAAGTGTGGTGGAGGACATGCTCCTGTCCATATCAACAGGGATGAAGTGAAAATGGTCGAGAGCTTCAAGTTTCCAGGTGTCCAGATCACAAACAACCTGTCCTGGTCTCTCGATGCCGACACAATAATTAAGAAAGTCCACCAACGCCTCTAGGAGGCTAAGGAAATTTGGCATGTCAGCTACAACTCTCACCAACTTTTACAGAGGCACTATAGAAGGCATTCTTTCTGGTTGTATCACATCTTGGTATGGTTCCTGCTCTGCCCAAGACCACAAGAAACTGCAACGGGTTGTGAAAGAAGCCCAGCTCATCACACAAAAAAACAGCCTCCCATCCACTGACTTTGTCTACACTTTCTGCTACTTTGGAAAAGCAACCAGCATAATCAAGGATCCCAAATACTCCAGACATTCTCTCTTCCATCTTTTTCTGCTGGGAAAAGGATGCAGAAGTCTAATGTCAAGTACGAACTGACTCAAGAAAAGCTTCTTCCCTGCTGCCATCAGTCTTTTGAATGCCTTTACCAAATATTAAGTTGATCTTTCTCTACACCCTAGCTATGACTGTAACACTACATTCTGCACCATCTCCTTTCCTTCTCTATGAACATTATGCTTTGTTTGTGCAGCAGACAAGAAACAATACGTTTCACTGTATACTAATGCACATAACAATAATAAATTAAATCAAACCAGCTCATCTGACTGAAGGGTGAGGTTTCTGTAGGATGGTCCCCACACAATCAGTGGAATATTAACCAGTCCAAATTTAAGACTGGAGTCATTTTTTTATTCATTTGTGGGACACGGGTGTCGCTGGTTGGCCAACATTTATTGCCCATCCCCTAGTTGCTTTGAGAAGGTGGTGGTGGTGAGCTGCCTTCTTGAATCGCTGCAGCCCATAATCTGTGGGTTGACGCACAATGCCATTAGGGAGGGAATTCCAGGATTTTGACTCCAAAGGAACGGTAATATATTTCCAAGTCAGGATGGTGAGTAGCTTGGAGGAGTGGTGTTCCCCTTGTCCTTATCCTTCTGGGTGGAAGTGGTCATGGGTTTGGAAGGTGCTGTCTAAGGATCTTTGGTGAATTGCTGCAGTGCATCTTGTAGATGGTACACATGGCTGCTACTGAGCGTCGATGGTAGAGGGAGTCGATATGTGTAGATGTTTATTTACTGAAGAAACACCCAGTTCGTGTCACTGGAAGCATGCCGTCTCTGTGGGTGGGTCATGAAGTGGTTACTCCATGGGGGTTGCTGTGACATTGGTGCCGAGCGTGAGTGCCAGTACTCATTAGGCTCACATTTTCATTAAGAGTAGTAGATGTTGCATTGTAGCAGTGTGCCCGCGACCATTAGCTTTGATGCATTAACAAGCTTTGTTTTGTGGCTCGCAGTAATCAGTGCGGACCTGCAGGCTCCCTTCGAGTGCCACACTAGTCGGAGTGCAGGGTGAGCCGAGGCTGGGTATTTCCCTTCTGAAAAGCAGCAGCCTGCATTCCGTCGGGACACAGCAAGACCCTGAAACAAGGAGCCTCCACCAGTAAAATAGTGACGAGATGGAAAAACACCTCCTTTGTCCGAGGCTGGCTACTTTATTTATGGGTCAAATAAAATGGCTATTTGACCCAAGGAAGGTCAAACAGTAAACTGCAATAAATTACCAGCCCTGACAGTTTCACCCTCGGGGTGGGCTGCACTGTAGAACGAACCTGCCCCTCCCCACAAGAGGGGCATTATGTCGTACGCAGGGAATCTGTGCAGTTTACATCACTGGTTTGAGTATAGTCATTACATATGCACATAATTACAGTCCATAACTTGGAGCTGAAATCCTTTCCTGTTTAGTGTCGTGATTTATATGCGAAGGCAAATCATTGTGAACTCTGGTTCCAATAAGTGGAGATCAGATTGATTACACCTGTCCGTGTGAAATGGGAGTTTTATGAGTTTGCGGTACCACTTGTTTACACTGCGCCAGTTCCACACCACAGCCCACCCACAAGATTAAGTGCTCTGAAATGCTCTGGTTCCAAGGCCCGGGAGGTGCTGTAGGTTGGGGGAATCAGGCACAATGCAATCCTCAACGCTGAATGTGTGGTGAACAGCTCTCTGCAAAGGTTATAGAATCCCTACAGTGCAGAAGGAGGCCATTTGGCCCATCGAGTTTGCACCACCCTCCCAGACCCTATTCCCATAACCCCACATATTTACCCTAGTCAGTCCCCCTGACAGTGGAGTCAATTTATCTTGGCCAATCAGCCAAACTCACACATCTTTGGAGTATGGAAGGAAACTGGAGCAACATGCAGACATGGGGAGAATGCGCAGGCTCCGCACAGACAGTGACCCAAGCTGGGAATCGAACTCGGTCCCTGGTGCTGTGAGACAGCGGTGCTAACCACTGTGCCACCGTGCTGCCCAATAATGATGTTCTGTCTATAGGGCTGAGTGTTGTCTCCCTATTGGGCTGTCTATGCCGCTGTGAATGATTTCAGATCACTTTAACACGTTAATAATTGTTGGTTCTCTGGGGAACGCCAAATCCAGTTTAATCACCTGGATTAGTTCTGATCACAGGATATCTGGAGAATATCCAGGGTATTTTCTGCCTTTTTTCACTTGTCTCCCAGGATTTTACGCGGGATGGGATTGTACACTAGTGGAATTTTAGGGTCCAGCCGAAGTCAGTGGAGTTGGAATATTTCGCCCCATTTCACTGCTCTACCACCAGAGATTCTGAAATTCTCTCTGTGGCACCCTGGGGAATTATGTCTCACCACAATTCTCCAGTCATCACAGGGTGTAGTTTTAGGGCAGTTGATCTCTTGCTGCCCTCCAATCTAAATGCTATTGAGCACTTGATGTAGTCCAATCACAAACTAGGAGTGCTGCACTGTCAGAGGGTCAGTGCTGAGGGAGCGCCGCACTGTCACAGGGTCAGTGCTGAGGGAGCGCCGCACTGTCAGAGGGTCAGTGCCGAGGGAGCGCCGCACTGTCAGAGGGTCAGTGCCGAGGGAGCGCCGCACTGTCAGAGGGTCAGTGCCGAGGGAGCGCCGCACTGTCAGAGGGTCAGTGCCGAGGGAGCGCCGCACTGTCAGAGGGTCAGTGCCGAGGGAGCGCCGCACTGTCAGAGGGTCAGTGCCGAGGGAGCGCCGCACTGTCAGAGGGTCAGTGCCGAGGGAGCGCCGCACTGTCAGAGGGTCAGTGCCGAGGGAGCGCCGCACTGTCAGAGGGTCAGTGCCGAGGGAGCGCCGCACTGTCAGAGGGTCAGTGCCGAGGGAGCGCCGCACTGTCAGAGGGTCAGTGCCGAGGGAGCGCCGCACTGTCAGAGGGTCAGTGCTGAGGGAGTGCCGCACTGTCAGAGGGTCAGTGCTGAGGGAGTGCCGCACTGTCAGAGGGTCAGTGCTGAGGGAGCGCCGCACTGTCAGAGGGTCAGTGCTGAGGGAGTGCTGCACTGTTTGATATGCTGTCTTTCTTAAAGAGATAAACTCGGTCCCATGCACACTCTTAAGTGGACATGAAAGATTCCACGGTCCACACAGGCAGGAGTGTTCCCTTGTTGACAAACCCTCAACTCACATCACTAAGGGAATAGATTACCCAATTATTGTCACATTGCTGTTTGTGAGAGTTTTACGCCAATATTGGTTGCTGTGTTGTCTACACTACAACAGTGGCAATACTTCAGAAAGTACCACATGTTCTAAGATCGTGAGATACATTATTTAAATTTCCTTATGTTTAACGCAACCTAAATCTGGGTTCCAGGGCAAACCGGTGCTAACGTGCTGGAGCAACACTGCCAGGAACAATCCAGTGAGGCCCCAACCTTTCACTTAAATTAGTGTTGGTGCATTGTCGCAACTTCCTCACACAGCTGTTAAACGTGCAGGTGGAGCTCACAGCACAGAACGGTATGGTAGCACAGTGGTTAGCACTGCTGCTCCACAGCTCCAGGGACCTGGGTTCAATTCCCAGCTTGGGTCACTGTCTGTGTAGAGTTTGCACATTCTCCTCGTGTCTGCGTGGGTTTCCTCGCACAGTCCAAAAATGTGCTGGTTAGGTTGACTGGCCGTGCTAAATTGACCGTAGATGCATAGGTTAGAGGATTAGTGGGTAAAATATGTAGGGATATGGGGGTAGGGCCTGGATGGGATTGTGGTCAGTACAGACTCGATGGGCCGAATGGCCTCTTTCTGCACTGTAGGGTTCTATGATAGAAACAAGCCATTCAGTCCAACTGGTTCATGCTGGTGTTTATGCTCCACATGAGCCTCCATCAACACTGTCTCTCCATCTAACCCTCAATGGGTTTTGATCAAAATGAATGATAACAAACTATCACAGATGGGTATAACCTTACACTGTTTACTGCCCTTGCCCTTACATTGGTGCCCAAACATGAGACCAAAGCATTAATCTGGAACCAATTAGGAACCCTCCTACCTTCGCCTAATGAGAAATGTAATTGGATATGGTAGCAACTCTAACGATATGATTACATTAATTTCTGGGCCAGATTTAAAACGGTGCTTAATCAGTGCGTCAGCCAAGTCTCATTGATTAGTGTACGAATCACAGAATAGAATCATAGAATCCCTACAGTGCAAAGGAGGCCATTCGGCCCATCGGGTCTGCACCGACCACAATCCACCACAGGCCCTATCCCCATAACTCCATGCGTTTACCCTAGTTAGTCCCCCTGACATTAAGAGGCAATTTAGCATGGCCAATATATCACACATCTTTGGACTGTGGGAGGAAACCGGAGCACCCAAAGGAAACTCACACAAAAATGGGAAGAATGTGTAAACTCCACACAGACATTCCGAGGCTGGAATTGGATCTGGGTCCCTGGTGCTGTGAGGCAGCGGTGCTAACCACTGAGCCACAGTGCCACATATGAATTAATGATGCCGCAGCAATTGTTAATTCTAAATGAATGGGATCTTCACAATATTGGATTTGAGTTTCCTCTGCAGTCGGAAAAAATGCTCTTCATTCTTCAGACACCCACTAAGAGCAGATCCTACTCAGCTTAAACTACTTACCCGACACTGAAAATCTGAACCCTCCTTGCCCAGGCACCCTGACGTGATGACATGTCCTCCAGAGTCACCTTCCTCCATTATAGTGAAACAATAGCCATCCGTTCTGAGGACACAAATTGAATCTCAGTCAGCCCATTGCAATCTCTCCGCCATGAAAGCGGCAACGAGGCACGGGACGTGTTAACTTACTTGCAGGTGTTGTTAACTGACTCCTCGGGGCAATGATGGTGACAGTGGCACCACAGGTCCCTCTGAGGAGGTGTAGACATGGTACTGTCAACGTATCCCTTCTTGTTGTCTGCGCTCAACTTCCCTGTGCTCCGTAGCAGCATGTTATCCAGCCGGTTACCTGGAAACAGAGTTTAAATCATTAGGCTGGTGAAATAAGGCGGGCAGAGATCAGAGCAGTTAAAAAATCCTCTCTCAGGAAAAGCAGAGTCCATAGGCCTGAAGAATATCTTACTGTCAGAGATTTGAGAAACAGTAGTACTTGCATCTGAAGCTCAGAGGGCATCATCACAAACCACACTGTCTGACTTCAGTATGTGATTTGGTTGACACATCAGTGGGGCATTGAGGGGGTGCAGCACAGTCAGAGGTACTGTCTATCAGGTGACAGGTAAAATTGACCTGCCTTTAGGGTATATTCTTTTTAATTTATCTGTGGGACATGGGCATCGCTGGCCAGCCAGCATTTATTACCCATCCCTAGTTCCTATTGTTCAGAGGGCAGATGACAGTCAACCACATTGCTATGGATCTGGAGTCACATGTAGGCCAGATCAGGTAAGGACAGCAGATTTCCTTCCCTAAAGGACATTAGTGAACCAGCACTAATCCAACAGTCAACAATGGTTTCATGGTCATCAGTAGGTTTTTAATTCCAGTTTCTTTTTATTGAATTCAAATTCCACCATCTGCCACGATGGGACTCGAACCCAGGTCTCCAGAACATTAGCTGAGTTCCTGGATTAATAATCTAGCGATAATATCACTAGGCCATCGCCCCACCCACCTCCCACTCCTGTAAATGTGATCACTCCACCGTTGGAAGCCATGCCTTCAACTGCCGAAGTTGCAAACTCTGGGAAATCCCTCCTTGAACCTCCCCGTCCCTCTACCTGAAGTTCATCTTTTAAGACACTCGTTAGAGCCTACCATTTCGGTCAGCCATTTGTTCACCTGCCCTAATGTCTACTGACATGTCTCAGTGTCAGATTTTTTTTTATGATGCCCACGTAAAACACCTTGGGGTATTTTGTTATGTTAAAGGTGCTATCGAACTGAAAGTTGCATTTGTTTAGCCTCCGAGTCAATGTGAGCAACAATGTTTGAGATCTTTTGCGCTTAGACTGTTTTACGGTCTCCAATCTTTGGAACATCATGCTAGCCTAATTTCTGTGGAAATTAAATATTAGCCACACCGTAACAACACAAATAAAGAGGTTGGCCATGTACTAATGGAAATTGGGTATATTCAACTCCCAAAGAAAAGACATCAAACATTTGCAACCACAGTAAAAAGTCTCACAACACCAGGTTAAAGTTCAACAAGTTTATTTGGTAGCACAAGTTTTTCGAGTGCTCACACCTGATGAAGGAACAGTGCTCCGAAAGCTCGTGCTATCACATTAAACCTGTTGGACTTTAACCTGATGTTGTGAGACTTCTTACTGTGTCCAACCCAGTCCATCACTGGCATCTCCACATCATTTGCAACCATGACCATCAAGAAGTCATCAAAATTGTGGGTGCGATTTGACCAGCCGTTCACACCTCGCTCTCACTGCAGCAAGATCGGAGAATTTGGTACCCAGCCAAATCTCCGTTCGCTGCAGCAGGATGGGAAAATCCCATTAGCATGAACCACTGCAACACTGTCGCTGTCAATTTGACAGGAAAAATAGGATATTAGAGAGAGCTAAAAGAACCAATCTCGGTTCATAAAAATTTTTATTCTCAGAAAAGTTTAAAAAGACTGATCTATTGTGAAGCGGCAAGGCAGCACAGTGGTTAGCACTGCTGCTTCACAGCGCCAAGGTCCCAGGTTCAATTCCAACCTTGGGTCACTGCAGGTATGGAGTTTGCACATTCTCCCCATGTCTGCATGGGTTTCCTCCGGGTGCTCTGGTTTCCTCCCACAGTATGAAAGATGTGCTGGTCAGGTTGATTGGCCATGCTAAATTGTCAGGGGAATGAAGGGTAAATGTGTGGGGATACAGGAATGGGGCCTGGATGGGATTGTGTTGGTGCAGACTCGATGGGCCAAATGGCCTCCTTCTGCACTGTAGGATTCTATGACATTCATTTTAACTTGAGGAGCGCCTTTATAGAGGTACATAATATAATTAAAGGATTAACTTGCGTTCCTGTTGATAGTCTGGGTGAAGACCATGGGTCAGGTTTATAAGTTCTACAAGTGTAGGTGAGGTGGTTCTCCTTTTCTTCATGCCTATTAGACTTTCTGAATGAGTTACTGGCCTGTACAGTGAGTGATAACTCTGCAAAGTCTTGCAAATAAAGGAGAGCGCTGGACTAGTTTGTGGCTGTGGTGAAGATCTTGGGTGGAATTTTCCCAACTGGCCCACCACAGGAATCGTAACAGGCGGAGCAGGACCATGCAAAGGTCCACTGAGCTCGGGCAATGAGGAAGGGCCGCCCTGGGCGAGAAGGTCAGAGGATGATTGGCATCAGTGGAACTCTGCTTGAGAAAGGAGAAGACAACCTCAGATATCGGAGGAGAGGAAAGGACAGTGTTGTTGTGGATGATCTTGTGTGGGGCCGGGGGGTTTTTCCGGTCTTGGGGCGAGCACGACCGGGAAATCCTACCCCTTGTCTTTTTAAAGTTGAGTGGGATATCAGTACGGTCTGTTATTGGGCTTTTGGACCAGTTTCCAACAGCCTAAGGCATCGGAAAGTTATCTTCCAGGTTTCTGATTTTCTCATAACTGGCTGTGGGGTTTTCATTGTGTGTTTCTTGTCTCTCTCTCTCTGGAGAGAGGCCTCTTCTGCTTCTATTTTCGGTGTTTCTATAAGGCAGGATATTGATTTTGATGATCAGCCATGATCAAAATGAATAGCAGAGCAGGCTGGAAGGACCTACTCCAAGTTTCCATGGTTTTATTCAACCATAGAATCACTACAATGAAGAAGGAAGTCCATCAAGGGTGCACCAACCACAATCCCACCCAGGCCAAAGGAAACCCACACAGACACGGGGAGAATGTGCAAACTCCACACTGACAGTGACCCGAGGCCAGAATCGAACCCAGGTCCCTGGTGCTGTGAGCAGCACCGTGCCGTTATCTGCTTGCAAGGGACGGGGATTGATAGACCATTAGCCACCTGCCACATTAGTGCCGTCACCCTGGTGTAGCGTGAGCTTGTGGTAAGAAGTTTGAAGTTTTAAGTGGTGCTGCCACAATCTATGCTTGAACTGAGCACATGGTGGGACTTGGAAGCCACATCACGCAGGACACTGAGCATGTGATGACATCCTCAATCTCAACACTGAACATATGGTGAGGTCAGGTGACTGCCTTGTGTTCGTGCGTCAGATTGTCTGAATTCCTAGCTGGCTAGCAATCAGTTTGAACTCAGACTGATGCACAATGTTTTGCTAATTGATATTAAGCGTTATCATGTACTAAGTCACTACGGCATTATGGGGAAGGTCAAATTGCACAACCATGTCTATTGCAGCAACACCTGCTTCCCGGGACCAATTACTGTAACTTCTAAAGCACATGTTCCAGGAACTGAGTCTATTCATAAACCTTGAACTTCCCGCCCCCAAACAACATCATCCACAACAACACTGTCCTTTCCTCTCCTCCGATATCCGAGGTTGTCATCTCCTTCCCCAAGCAGAGTTCCACTGACGCCAATTATCCTCTGACCTTCTCTCCCAGGGCGCCCATTCCTCATTACCGATCTGGATGTCGAGGCTGGAACAGCACGGAGGGCAGCACGGCAGCACAGCGGGTTAGCACTACTGCCTCACAGTCCCAGAGACCTGGGTTCTCTGTGGCTTCGTTCACACTCCTGTGTAGTTTCTTGTGGTGTTGGGCAGAGCAGGAGTCATACCAAGCTGTGGTACATATGGAAAGAACGCTCTCTATGGTGCGTCTGTAAAATTTGGTGAGAGTTGTCGCGGGCATGCTAAATTTCCTTAGCCTCCTAAGAAAGTAGAGGCTTTCTTAACTAGGATGTCAGCGTGGAGGGGCCAGGACAGGTTGTTGGTGACCTGGAGACTTAGCAACTTGAAGCTCTCGACCATTTCTCCATACGAACTACAATGCAAGTTGGTGACTTGCCACCACCTTTTCAAGGGCAATTATGTGCGGACAATAAAGGCTGGCCCTTTAAGTGAAGTCAACATTTCAGAAAATAAGTTATAAAGTGTGAGCTTATAAACTTGCAGGTGCAGAGTAGACAAGAACTAATCCTTACTACCTTGGTGAAATACTCCTTGTTCCACTCCCACAAAATGAAAAAGCAAATACAACTTTCCCCAAAATCTCAGCGCCGGCCTTGAAATAGAAATTCCCAAGCTCTCAATCTGTCCTCTCTGGTACAGCTGGTTGCTGGGCATAGTGTTTGTACTCTATTTACTGATGGGAGTTATCACTTCATTGAACTGTAAGTGCGTCATTCACTCCTGGGAAATAAATCCCATCTATCTAAAGCCTGTTTGGATCACAAACATCTGTTAAAAAGAAAGATATTTCAAAGTGGAACTGTTCTGTAGGATCGCCCTGCAGTTTTCAGGACTGTGACAATAGCCCTAGTTGTACTTTTGTAGTTTAACTCAGGCCAATGTGTTTAATCCTGGCTGCTTTCCATTTGACTCTATTCTTCTATTCCCCACCCTGTCACGCTGCTGCTCAAACAAGAAGTAAATGTATCAATCAAAGTGGTTATATACATGTATGGAATCTTAGAGTAGAAAAAGGCCATTGGGCCCATTGAGCCCATGCTAGCTCTTTGAAAGAGTTTTCTGATTAGAAATATGAAAGATAGGAGCAGGAGGAGGTCATTTGGCCCATCGAGCCTGGGCTGCCATTCCAGTCACGGGCCCGTGCAGTGAAAATATCCCAACCCTCATCTTGAATTCAGAAGAATTCAGGTTCCATTTGGAGGAACTTAGGTTACACAGAAGTATAGAAACAAAGAAGATAGGAGCAGGAGAAAACCATTTGGCCCTTTGAGCCTGCTCCGCCATTCATCACGATCATGGCTGATCATCCAACTCAATAGCCTAATCCTGCTTTCTCCCCATAACCTTTGATCCCATTGCCCCAAATGCTATATCCAGCTGCCTCTTGAATATATTCAATGTTTTGGCATCAGCTACTTCCTGTGGTAATGAATTCCACCGGCTCGCCACTCTTTGGGCGAGGAAATGTCTCCTCACCTCCGTCCTAAATGGTCTACCCTGAATCCTCAGTGACCCCTGGTTCTGGACACCCCCTCCATTGGAAACACCCGTCCTGCATTTACCCTCTAGTCCTGTTAGGATTTTATAAGTCTCTATGAGATTCCCCCCTCATTCGTCTGAACTCCAGTGAACACAATCCTCACCTAGCCAACCTCTCCTCATACGTCAGTCCCGCCATCCCCGGAATCAGCCTGGTAAACCTTCGCTGCACTCCCTCGAAAGCAAGAATATCCTTCCTTGGAAAAGGAGCCCAAAACTACACACAATATTCTGAATGTGGCCTCTCCAAGGCTCTGTGTAATTGCAACAATTAGTCCCACTTTCAGCACCGCCACCTCTTTCCCCATTCACCCGCAACTTTTTCCTTTCCAAAAATCTTTCCAAATTCCTTTTGAAAGTTGCTATTGAATCCATTTTCCCGAATCTCTTGAGGGCAATGCGTTCCAGACCACAACCATGTGAAAAAAACATTTGTCCTCATCTCATCTTTGGGCCTTCCAACAATTCATATTAAAGTTCATGCCGTCCATTTCCCACAAGACCTTTCCTTATTTAATTTTTCAGAACCCTTCATGGTTTAAATCTCTCTAAGTCAATCTCCCCTTAATATTCCCTACTCTGAATAATCTCAGCTTCTGTTTTAACGTTAATGTTTTGCCACTCTGGAAAATTGAATTAAACCCTGCTAACATGTGGATGAAAGCATCCAAGGAAATTCTCTACCTCACGGCCAATGGAATCAACTGATAAACATAAAAGGTTTTTGCAAACTTTTTTTTAGTATCTCTGGTTTGAATCTGGGAAAGGGTTCGACAGATTAGATGTGTTTCCAATCATGGGGAGAGTTCAGAACTAGGAGCCATCAATATAAGGTGATTATCAAAAAATCCAATAAGGAATTTGGGAGAAACTTCTTTGCCCAGAGACTGGCGAGTATGTGGAACTCACTGCGAGGAAGAGGAACTCATGGCAATAATGTGGAACTTGTGGTGAGAACGTGGAACTCCTTACCACTGGGATTGGTTGAGGGGAATTGCATAGGGGAGGTTAGGTAAGCGTGTGAGGGAGATAGGATATGCCCGGATAAATAGACTGGGAAGAAACTCGTGTGGAGCATAACCACCAGCATGGGTCACTTGGGCTGAAGGGTCTTGTTTCAGAGCTGTGCACTACACGAATATGAATCAGTGACATATTTCTGAGCCCAGCTGCCAAAGCTCATTATCCCTGAGAGCGCCTTTAATGAGCTCTTGTCAGTTAGCCGCTTTTCACCAATTCTCCATTATCAGCACTGCTGACATCAGGTTTGCCAATTCTAATCTGTTCTGTTTTTAAGACATTTTGTTTTTGCTGCCGAGCTAATTAATAAGCGTAGACAAAGGTCATGGGTGGAAAAGGGAACTCACAATGTTAAAACGGCAGCGCGGGCTCGTTGGGCCGAAGGGCCTGTTTCCCGTGCTGTGCTGCGTTGTTCTTTGTTCTAATCAATGTTAAACCCACCAAATAAATCATTGAGGAAATTAGCAGCATCAAAAAACTGCAAAAAAATTCTTTTGGAGAGTGACACAAAATTCTTGCACTTCTTTTTGAAGCATCTTAAAAGTCCTTAAAGAACATCGATAAAGTGATTCATGGGTTCAAAGCTGGAGAAGTTGAAAGCAACCTTCCTTATGAGCTCCTGACTCACATCACAAAGGAAGCGAGGCCTTTTCTGAGATTTCAAACTATTTTTACGAGCAGAGGTTCATTCCACAAAGCATCACTTTGACTGAAACATAACCCTGATGTCTGATTTCAATTGTGGTGAAGCGGGTTAGTAAGTTAATGTTGTGCCAATCAGCTCCAGTATCTGTTTCTGTTCTGTTTCCATCTGTGTTTGAATATAAGCCTCACACATATGAAGTGAATGTCAAATCACGTTCTTCCGATGGCAAAATAATTGATTCACTATGCGATTCCAGATTGTTTTTTTCATTCTTTCACGGGTTTTGGGCATCAGAACAGAAACACAGATAGTTACTGGAGCTGAGGCTGCAGTGAGGCATCCATTATGATCATCCTTAAATATATTGGAGTGTCAAAGACAGACAGACACACAAACACACTAACACACATGCCCCTATGATACACACACACACACTCCTATACACAAAAATCTCTACACCCATATACACGCGCACACACACACACACACGTGTGTATGCACATGCACACACACTTCTGCACCCCTACACACACACACGAGTGTGTATGCACATACACACACACACTTCTGCAGCCCTACACACACACACCCTTACACATACCCTTACACACAAACCCCTACAAACACACACCCCTACATATACCCCTACACACACATACCCTACGCACATGCACACACACCTCTCCTACACACACACAGCTTACACATGGACGCACATAGCCCTACTACACACAGACACACCCCTATACACACACACAAACACACACGCGCATGCACCCACAGCCCTACTGCACACACACACATAAACATACACACACATCCCTATACAAATGCATGCACACCCCTACACATACACACATCCCAACACACACCTATACACACAAACTGGGACATCATCATCAGTATCTAGGTCTTAAAAAGAATGAAAGTAAGTGGAAGCTCACCAATGTATCTCTCAACGAGACACCCTACTTTCCTTACAACACCTCATTATCAGGGGAGGGTGGATGGTGTACTCCCATCAGTCCAGTGCCATGCCCCATGCTCAAATACCAGCAGACAGCCGCGTCACTGGGGTAAATCAGCGAAGATTGAAACAGGGCTTCGTGAAACCCGAGTAAGGGACTTGAACCCTAGCCAAAAATATGACTAGGTCACAGAAGGCGCCACAAACAGACCATCTTTGACATTTGCTAAGTCAACACGGCATTAGGATAGCAATGCAAAAATATCCTGTGTGGAGCTCCAAATTAATTAATTGCTTTCATTAAGCAATGGGACTCAATGTTGGCCACAGACAGCAGGGCAGGATTTTTTTTAATTTACTTTCTCCTTGCTAAAAGCATTTTAGTGTTTGAAAGAAGCCTCAGTATCTCCACTCACCTCCGCTGCTAAAGGGCAGCAGTGTCTCATCATGTTTCCCACTGTAACAGCGTTAGCTCACCCTGGCTGGCTGTCAAAGGTTCAGTCAGAGATCTTTTACGTTTTGGGATTGTTTAAAGATGGAACGTGCAAATTCCATTTTTTATTTACGTTCCATCAGGCCCAGGCGAGAGGAACACAGTGCTCCCTGCACAAGCCAAGGAAGTGTGAGACAGATAGATATCACTCTCACAATCTTGGCTCCTCCATCTAACATTACAGCAGCGACAACAGATGTACCATTCTAACAGGGTCGCAACTGCAGAAATGACTGTTCATTTCTGATAATGAAAGGTACAAGGTAGCAATAGAAAGAGAGAAAAAAAAGCCAATAAAAATTATTTTGTCTGTGGTGAGTGCAACAGTCATCACCCGATTCCTTTTACATTTGTGTAGTCGTTAGCCTCACACCACTCACTATCCAGGCATTGAACAGCAAGCGAGCAACTTCTCTTGAAAGCACTCTAAAACTGACCAGTGAAGCATAAGGCCAGAGGATCCTAGAGTGATTACGGGACAGAAGGAGGCCATTTAGAGTCATAGCGGTTTACAGCACAGAAATACGCACTTCGGCCTAACTTGTCCATGCCTCCCCTTCTTTTTAAACCACTAAGCTAGTCCCAATTGCCCTTGTTTGGTCCATATCCCTCTATACGCATTTACCCATGTAACTGTCTAAATGCTTTTTAAACACAAAATTGTACCCGCCTCTACTACTACTACCTCTGGCATCTTGTTCCAGGCACTCACCACCCTCTGTGTGAAAAAATTGGCCCCTCTGGACACTTTTGTATCTCTCCCGTCACCTTAAACCTATGCCCTCTAGTTTTAGACTCCCCTACATTTGGGAAAAGGTATTGACTATCTAGCTGATCTATGCCCCTCGTTATTTTACAAACCTCTATAAGATCACCACTCAGTCTCCAATGCTCCAGGGAAAAGAGTCCCAGACTACCCAGCCTCTCCTTATAACTCAAACCAACAGGTCCCGGTAGCATCCTAGTAAATCTTTTCTGCCCTCTTTCTAGTTTAATAATGACTTTTCTAGAACAGGATGGCCCATCGGGCCGAATTTACTGCACTCCTAGAAGGGGAATGTAAAGGGTGTCATTTTGAAATGTCCAGCCACAAAGTGTTAAACTGTATTTACTTTTTTTTAAAAGTTCAAGGGCTTGGAAAGAGTTAGCTGTTTGTGTAGTGATATGTTCTGAAGTGTGAACAAGGATGATTCTGGAGATGAAATACTCTACAACTGACAATAAAACACAGGGCATTTCTAAATTAGGTATGAGGTCTGCACTGTTCTAGGTTTCCTTAAATGGACCTGAGTTATAAAAGTATGACAGCGCCGTGTCCGATCCCCTTCCCATACGCTCCATACTGCTTAAGATTTTGCAGCATGAGTACTTCCTTATCTCCCTAACCGGAGGTTCCCCGCCCCCACCCCAGAGTACTCAAACCTGTGGAGGTGGGCTTAATGTTTTATACCATCCAGTGAATTTCTGGAATAACTTAAAGAAGGGTTAGTCTGCCAGAGTTGAAATAAGATCATAAGGCCGTAAGATGCAAGAAGAGAAGTAGGCCTTTTGGTTCATCAAGTCTGTTCCACCATTCAACGAGATCATGGGATAATGCTTGGCAGCACAGTGAGTTAGCAATGTTGCCTCACAGCTCCAGGGACCTGGGTTTGATTCCCGGCTTGGGTTGCAGCCTGTGTGGAGTTTGCACATTCTCCCTGTACCTGCGTGGGTTTCCTCAGGGTGCTCCGATTTCTTCCCACGATCCAACTATGTGCGGATTAGGTGGATTGGCCATGCTAAATTGCCCATTAGCGTCAAGAGGACTAGCAAGGGTAAATGCTTGGGGTTATGGAGATAGGGGCTGGGTGGGATTGTGATCGGTGCAGACTCGATGGGCCAAATGGCCTCCTTCTGCATCATAGGATTCTATGACAATCCTTAACTCCACTTTCCCGCCTACCCGTCTAACCCTCAATTCCATTACTGATTAAAAATTTGTCTATCTCAGCCTTGAACATACTTAAGGACTCAGCCTCCATAGCCCCCTGCAGTAAAGAATTCCACAGGTTCACTACACACTGGGAAAAGAAATTCCTCCTCATCTCTGTCTTAAACGGCCGGCTCCTTTACTCTGAGAATGCGTTCTGATCCAGGAGAATTGGCGCGTCAGCTGGGGCTCGGTGTGCAACACTCTCAGTTGGAAAATTCCCATCCCGACACCACGGGAACCGTAGCGGGTGGGACAGAAATTTCTGCAGTCCATTTAAAGGTTCGTTGAGCTTGTGCAGGAGACTTGGGCCCGTGCAGACAGAATATCCCACCCCTCATCCTGAATTCAAAAGAATATGTGTTCCGTTCCACCTGAGGAGCTTATATCACATAGAAACGTAGAAGATCGGAGCAAGAAGAGGCCATTCAGCCCTTCGAGTTTGCTCCACCATTCAAGCAATCATGGACGAACATCCAACACAATAACCTAATCCTGCTTTCTCCCCATAACCTTTGACCCCAGTCACCCCAAGTGCTATATCCAGCCACCTCTTGAATACATTCAATGTTTTGCCATCAACTATTTCCTGTGGTAATGCATTCCACAGGCTCACCACTCTTTGGGTGAAGAAATGTCCGTCCCAAATGGCCTACCCTGAATCCTCAGACTGTGATCCCTGGTTCTGTTGTCCAGGCTGTCATTCCCAATGCCGAATTCAGAGAGTAGCGGTGCTCTTTTCTTGGAGCAGATGTTATACTGACAGCACTATCCAACCTTGCAGATGAATGCAAAAGACGCCTTGGCATTATTTCAAAAAAGAAGTAGGGCAGTTGTTCCAGGTGTCCAGACTGTTATTTACCCCTCAAGCGACATCACTAAGAAAATAAATGAATTGGTCAAATGTTTAGGTGCTATTTGAGGGAGTTCTCTCTGTGCAGACTGGCCACTGCCAACTTCAACAGTGAACACACATCTGGCCAGCCTGAGATTATGAAAGATGCTTCAGGGATATTAATCATTTCATTTCCATATATAGCTTAAATCCTGAAGCCAGAATGGGTGACAGAACCTTTGATACCTTCCCCTGTCTTTACCCGTGACCTTGGGGAGTGCATGTCAATTAAGTTTATGTTTAAGTTTATTTATTAGTGTCACAAGTAGGCATACATCAACACTGCAATGAAGTTACTGTGAAAATCCCCTCGTCGCCACACTCCAGCATCTGGTCAGGCACACAGAGGGAGAATTTAGCATGGCCAATGCACTTAATCGGCATGTCTTTCAGACTGTAAGTAAATAAATCACAAGTAGGTCTACATTAACACTGCAATAAAGTTACTGTTAAATTCCCCTAGTTGCCACACTCTGGAGCCTGTTCAGATACACTGCGGGAGAATTTAGCATGGCCAATGCAGCTAACCAGCACATCTTTCGGACTGTAAATAAGTAAGTTTATTTATTAATAGGCTTACGTGAACACTGCAATGAAGTTACTGTGAAAATCCCCTAGTGGGAGGAAATTATTGGAAGAAACCAGAGCACCCGGAGGAAACCCATGCAGACATGGGGAGAATGTGCAGACTCTGCACAGACAGTGACCCAATCTGGGAATCAAACCTGGCTCTCTAACACTGAGAGGCAGCAGTGCTAACCAGTGTGCTGCCATACCGCTCTGACCTTATGGCCGAGAATTTCCTATGAGCACACAATACACTTAAATAATACAATACAAACAATATCTTACCATGTAAAACAAAACCAGTGAATTCAGCATTTAAAGTGCTATTAACTGTTTTGCTCCACAATTTATGTAGATGTGATTAAAATGAATTCTAACTGGACCGACTGGAAACTTGTCTGATTCCAACCACGCTCATTCCACTTAGAACTCGGTCAGTCAGGAGATAGACTTTAATTTCTTCAATCTGGCTTTGACTCAAATCGGGGCCTCGAGAGGCTTAAAATCATGGCAAGAGCCGTTCGCTCAGGTTTGCTATTTAAAAAGCAATGAGGTACAGATTATCGCTGACTTTCTTAAAGAGAATCACATACAGCTTTGTGCAACAGCATCAGAATGAGTACAGTCGTGCCACAGTGTAAGGAGTGCTTTTTACCAGGGCCCAGTTCCTTTGCAGCAGCAGAACAACTAACACTGTCCACCATTCCGTACACCCGTCCCCTGAACCTTCACATTTTTAATTTTTTTTGTGTGGGGAGCAGGAACTGATCGGAAAAGAAACATTGGGAAATGCATAAATAGGGCCAGCAAGCATATCCTTAAGCAATCAGCTTAAAGGGTTGTGAGGTTAATAGTGCAAAGATTGAGAAGGGAAGGTAAAATACAATGGGTGAATCAATGGGCGGGATTTTCCGACCACGCTCGCCCCAATGCTGGAAAATCCCACCCGAGGTCAACAGACCTTTACGATGGTCCATGTCCCACCCACTACCATTCACATGGTGGGAGATACGCAAAACTTTCACCCAATTAGGTAAAGAAAGGGAAATTAAGATTGATTAAGAGAAAGCGCTGAATGGCAGTAAATAAGTTTAATCATTTTAAGTTGTGTGTTATAAAATCTGTCACAACAATTAAGACCTGAAGGAATGAGACTCCACACTTGTAATAAATGGTTTTCAGTGCCAGAGAAATTGATTAGCAATAATTAATAATCATATTGTCAATAGGGTACTTAGACTGAAATTACTTACCTAACTTTGTGATGAGTTTAGTCTCTACTGGATAAGATAATGCCTTCCCACTATTCATTGTATTTCAGTAAGACAGCAGACAGCAAAATGCCAATTCTGTAAAGCTAACAGCAGAGCAGCTCAAATCAGTAGCTTGTAGATTGTTGAGGTCAAACGCTTGCCTGTCCTTTGCCCGAATTTGTTGCATCATTTACAGATAAATAATGGTGAGTGCCGTCAATCTCAATATTACAAGAAAATGTGGGCTGATATAACCAGATATTCATCGGAATTCTACTGCCTCGCCAAGCCCTGGAATTGGAACAGGTGAGGGGCGGAAGATGGAAATGTCCTTTGGTCCCATCTTACTGCAAAATTGCACCCATTGTGTGGATTAATGAGTTATACTCCAAATGTTGGCGGTTTAGTGACCCAGTGGATAGTGTCTCTCTCTGCCTCTGAGTCCAACATTTTGAGTTCAAGTCCCACCCCAGGACTTGATGATCAAGGAAGATGTGTTCATAAAGTGGACAAACAGGGTGATTAACAACCTGCAAATCCTTCCAACATACACACATACCAATGGCAGTCTGAAAGAGCAGGATAGATTCCTGATCAGCCACGAGGTGCGCAGAACATTGGAGTCGCTATCCTCATTATCCATAGCTCAATATTACAACATATCACATCAATGCAAACTCCTTAAGTGAGCACAACTACCCCCACTCCATACATTGTATCTAGCTAATAATAAATGCAAGTTTTTCATTGTTGTGTGTCCTTTCTTAATTTTCCTCATCAGGTCCTCAACTGCTTGTTGTACTTGTTGTAAATTAAATGCAAGGTATTGCTGTCACATCAATTATTAATATCTGAACTTGCTTCCTCATTGAGATTTGAAAGGAGTATATGCAGTCGTCTCCATCCCTTATGGGCATTCCTTTGGGCTAAGGAAAAATGCTCCACAGTTCCAGCAATCACAATTGCCCACTGCTCTCTTAGGCTATGATTCATGAATAGGGAGACATGTAGGCAGAGTGGTTAGCACTGCTGCCTCACAGCTCCAGGGACCCGAGTTTGAGTCCTGGCTTGGGTCACTGTCTGACTGGAGTTTGCACAATCTCCCCATGTCTGCGTGGGTTTCCTCCGAGTGCTCCAGTTTCCTCCACAGTCCACAGATATGCGGGTTAGGTGGATTGGCCATACTAAATTGCCCCTTCATGGTAGAGGATCTAGCTAGGGTCAATGCTTGGGGTTATGAAGATTGGGCCTGGGTGAGATTGTGGTCGGTGCAGATCTGATGGGCCAAACGGCCTCCTTCTGCACTGTAGGGATTCTATGATTCTATTCTATGAGTGATACAGCAGAGGAAAACCATTCAGCCCATCATTGACGTGCCAGCTCTTTAAAAGGGCTACTCCATTAGTCCCACTCCCGTTTCTCCAAGCCCAGATCGCCTCTTTTCAGTTTGTTGATCTTCTTAGAGAAAGTCTCCCTCGCTTGGACAAGCAGCCGTAAACAATCTAACCAGGCAAGCGATGGCTCTCAAGTTGCCATGTGCAGGTGTCTGTGACATTGAGAAATTGTTTCCATAACTCATCCACCGATGCTCTTTCCACGCTCTTTCGTGTAAGGAAAGACTGTGTGACCACCTGGAACCAGTTCCCTTTCCAAAATCACGGGCAGCGGAGGAACGAGCAACAGATACAAGCCAAAAGCCACCGAGAAACATGTGCAAATCATTCAGTCGAAAACCCAGAGGAAACTCTCACCTAAAACTTAAAAATAGCTTGGCATTTTAAATAAGCTCTGATACTAATGTCCATGGATAGACATATGAATTCCATCTGCTGACAATGTGTGGAGAGGAGCACAACATTCCTTCTGTCCCCCTGGGAATTCCCTAAAGTCCTTGAAAGTGTACGAAAACTTTTGAAGGTGCGTGTTATTGTGAGAGGAGAGAATTATGCGTTCCTGTGTGTCGAATTTTGTTATCCATTACATGGAACAGATTTTTAAAACAACAGATTAATCCCCTTCACAAATTCCTTGGCTGCCAAAACATACCTCGTGCAAGTGAAGAGTCGCTACCCCTGGAAGAGATCATTCAAAGTCGACTTTGTTGGAGAAAATGGCTCAATAAGTCAGAGGAGTCAACAGCGTAGGAACAGGAGGGGGCCATTAAACCTCGTGAGGTGATTTCAGCTACCATTCAATGAAACCATGGCTGATCTGTCACCTTATTCTGTGTACCTGTGTATCTTTTAGATCACCAAGAACCTGTCCTGAACTCCTCGTGCCGGCACTATAGGTAAGAAAGGCCATCAACGCCTCCAATTTGTCAGAAGGCTAAGGAAATTTGGCATGTCAGCTACGACTCTCACCAACTTTTACAGATGCACCATAGAAAGCATTCTTCCTGGTTGTATCACAGCTTGCTTTGGCTCCTGCTCTGCCCAAGACCACAAGGAACTACAAAAGGTCGTGAACGTAGCCCAATCCATCACACAAACCAGCCTCCCATCCATTGACTCTGTCTACACTTCCCACTGCCTCGGCAAAGCAACCAGCATAATTAAGGACCCCACACACCCCGGACGTTCTCTCTTCCACCTTCTTCCGTCGGGAAAAAGGTACAAAAGTCTGAGGTCACGTACCAACCAATTTAAGAACAGCTTCTTCCCTGCTGCTGTCAAACTTTTGAATGGACTTACCTTGCATTAAGTTGATCTTTCTCTACTCCCTAGCCATGACTGTAACAGTACATTCTGCACTCTCTCATTCCCTTCTCTAGGAACGGAATGCTTTGTCTGTATAGCACGCAAGAAACAATGCTTTTCATTGTGTGTTAATACATGTGACAATAATAAATCAAATCAAGGTCTGAAATTAAGTTCTTTCTTTGCCTCATTTCCCTTGCTTGCTTTGGTTACCAGAATCCTATCATTCTCAGAATTAAAATCGATGTACTGGCATCAACTGCTGTCACGGAAGAATGTTCCAAAATCAACCACTGTTTGCATGTTGAACTGTTTCCTAACTTCATTCCCAAGAGTCCTGGCTCTAATGCTTTGGACTATATTCCCCATTCCTAGACTCGCAACCCACTCCTCTCCAATCTCTATCCTATTAGTCTGCCTTAATATCTTTAAAATAGTTTGGAAGCACAGAACTTAAATATTTCTGAAAAAAAAGACACAGGTTGTCAAAGCTTTTTTGTCTTGCACTCATCAGGCCAATTCGCAAGAATGCAAAGCCAACAACAATTTATACTTCATGAGAAGAGATCACTGATGCACAAAGCTTTATAGACATTAGGTTTTGTTATGAGTTTTATACCTCATTTTCTCCAGAGTGTCTTGCATAATTGGGCAAATGCTGAGCCTGTTCTGCAATTCTGTCACCTCACCGTCAATGCGGACGTTACCAGGAATTGTACTTAATGATTTTATTCAATTTTTAAATTCATGTGGGCATCGCTGGCTGGGTCAGCATTCCTAATTGCCCTTCAATTCAGAGAGCACTTAAGAGTCAACCACATTACTGTAGGTCTGGAGATACAGGTAGGCCAGGCCAGGTAAGGACTGTACATTTCCTTCCTTGAAGGACATTGGTGAACCAGATGGGTTTTTAGGACAATCAGTAATGGATTCATGGTCATTGTTGGTCTTTTAATTCCACACTTTTTAATTGAATTCAAATTTCACCATTTGCTGTGGTGGGATTCGAACCTGGGTCCCCAGGTTTTGCTCTGCCTCTCTGGATTACTAGTCCAATGACAAGACCACTGCGCCACAACCTCCCACTAAGACAGGGAGGTGGGGAGACCGATGATGTTATCTCTAGCCTTCAGTGCTGTGCTATTGATAGTTGTTGTAGGTAAGGTATAGAGATGGACTACACCATGGATATTGAACCAATACATCCAGGCTGAATTTGAAGTTACATTGCCAAGCCTGGTAAATCATTACATATTAACACAAATATCATTTGATTTATGTTCTGTATGACTTCATATAACTATGGTAACATTTGACCTCATTATTTTTAGTGAAAGAATTCATAACTATTTGCCATATAATGAAAAAAGATTTTGCCAAAAGTTACGCAAAAGAACAGAACCAAATGCCCGTGCGACATAGTTCATTTATTATTTATTAGCATCACAAGTAGGCTTACATTGACACCGCAATGAAGTTACTGTGAAAATTCTCTAGTCGCCACACTCCGGCGCCTGTTCGGGTACACTGAGGGAGAATTTGGCACGGCCAATGCACCCTAACCAGAATGTCTTTCGGACCATGGGAGGAAACCAGAGCACCCAGAGGAATCCCACACAGACATGGGGAGAATGTGCAGACTCCGCACAGGCAATCACCCAAGCTGGGAGTCGAACCCAGGTCCCTAGGCGCTGTGAGGTAGCAATGCTAACCACTCTGTCGCCATGCCACCCAGGAGACATAGAAGCATAGAAAATAGAAGCAGGAGTAGGCCATTTGGCCGCTCAGCCATTCAGCCCTTTGCGCCTACTCTGTCCAAAGATGTGTGGGTTAGATGGATTGGCCACGCTAAAACTGCCCCTCAGTGTCCAGGGATGCGTAGATTAGAGGGATTAGCAGGGTAAATACTGGGGTCACTGGGATAGGCCCTGGCGGGGCGGGGGGGGGGGACTGTCATTGGTATCGACTCGATGGGCTGAATGGCCCCGTTCTGCACTTGTAGGGATTCTATGATTTTGATCATGGCTGATAATCAAATTCAAAATGTCACACAGTGATCCAAATCAAAGTTTGATCAAGATTCAGGAAGTGGCCGTGTATCATCGGAAATGAACAATAGCGCTTACCAAAGAATATTGATTACTCTCCCCTCTTTCTTCGTTCAGCTCTCGACTTACTTAGTTAACTGACGTTTTGCCCTTTTTTTTAAGCAAAGAAACTTTAAGTCTTCTCTTATTTACTTCTATTTTCCCACCTACTTTTGTATTGTTTAAGTAAACCATTCAATCCCTTTGTCACAGTGACATTTTGCATGGTTATCTGACCACATTCCCACCAATAGCTTTGTCGTCACGAAGTAGAGTGACCCAATCTATCAGAATGCTCTGTGTCAAAAGGCCCAAAAGCCCAGGGGGTCCAAACAAATCAGCACGTTGTGTTCTGGTCAGGAGGAGTAACGAACAGCCGAGAGATTCAGACTAATTAACAGATGATCCTTGCCAACGTCCTTGAAGACTACAAAGGGATGAGAATTGACGGCAATTGTCGTTACTTCTGAGATTTTCTCATCTTTAGATCAATGGATTAGTCCAGGGAAAAGGATGTGAAAGTGCTATCATGTGGGCATCACGGTGGCACAGTGGTTAGCACTGCTGCCTCACAGCGCCAAGGACCTGGGTTCGATTCCCAGCTTGGGTAACTGTCTGTGGGGAATTTGCACATTCTCCCCATGTCTCCGTGGGTTTCCTCCGGCTTCTTCCCACACACCAAAGATGTGCGGGTTAGGTGGGATGGCCATGCCAAATTGCCCCTTGGTGAGCAAAAAATGTATAGGTTAGGGGGATGAGCCACACTAAATGCATAGGATTACAGGGATAAGGCAGATGACTAGGCCTAGGTAAGATGTTCTTTCAGAGAGTTAGTGCAGGCGGAATGGCCCAAAAGGCTTCCTTCTACACTTGAAGGATTCTATGGCTCCCATGGTACCGGCACAGCTGTCACCGCTGGCCAATACACTCAATTACTTCCGATAAATTGAAGTGAAAAGCAGAAACAGGTCATATGGTGAATTTAATTCTTCCAATGTTAAGCCTCAAAGTCGTGATGTAGAGATGCCGGCATTAGACTGGGGTGGGCACAGTAAGTAGTCTCACAACGCCAGGTTAAAGTCCAACAGGTTTATCTGGGAGCACGAACTTTCGGAGCACCTGATGAAGGAGCAGCGCTCCGAAAGATCGTGATTTCAAATAAACCTGTTGGAACTTTAACCTGGTGTTGTGAGACTTCAAAGTGAAGGGAATGTGATGATGTCCTGAGTTCTGGGGAATATGTTTCCCTTTTACAGCACTGCAGGGTGTCCATTACAGAAGCTGGCCCACAGGCTGTGCTGCAGTAATTATGTTGAACTTCATCTGCCTAACAATTGTCAGCATCACCAATAAGGTCCTTGTTTGTTTCCCTCCTAATTTATCACACTCTATCAGCATATCTTTCTATTCCTAGCTCTCTCTCATGAACATATCTAGGTTCCTCTTGAATGCATTTACGCATTAAACAGTCCATGTGATATCGACTCTGTCTACACTTCCCACTTCCAGCATAATTAAGGACACCACACATCCCGGACATTCTCTCTTCCACCTTCTTCCATCAGGAAAAAGATACAAAAGTCTGAGGTCACGTACCAACTGACTCAAGAACAGCTTCTTCCCTGCTGTTGTCAGACTTTTGAATGGACCTACCTCGCGTTAATTTGATCTTTCTCTGCACCCTAGCTGTGACTGTAACACTACATTCAGCACCCTCTTCTTTCCTTGTCTATGAACGGTATGCTTTGTCTGTTTAACGTGCAGGAAACAATACTTTTCACTGTATGTTAATACATGTGGCAATAATAAATCAAATGAAATCAAATGTGGTCCTGAGTTCCACAGTCTCAACACTCACTGGGTAAAGAGGTTTCGGGAATGCCCTCTGGAATTTATTCGTGATGACCTCACATTTATGGCCCTTCTTTCTGGCCTTGCTCACAAGTGGAAATGCTTTTTCTTTGTCAATCCTGTTCAAATCTCAAGACGTTAAAGCCCTCTGTTAAATGCAGTGGTGTCGCTAATCTTTTCCCTTTGTAAAAACACATGAGAAAGGACGCTATCAAGTAGTTCCAAAAAACAATTGATAAAAGCAATCTTTAGAATAATTGGGGTGGCATAGTGGCGTCTACACTTCCCGCTGCCTCGGCAAAGCAGCCAACATAATTAAGGACCCCTTGTGCTCCGGACATTCTCTCACCTTCTTCCGTCAGGGAAAAGGTATAAAAGTCTGAGGTCACGTACCAACCAATTCAAGAACAGCTTCTTCCCTGCTGCCATCAGACTTTTGAGTGGAGCTACCTTGCATTAAGTTGATTTTTCTCTACATCCTAGCTATGACTGTAACACTACATTCTGCACTGTCTCCTTTCCTTTTCTATGAACGGTACGCTTTGTCTGTATAATACTCAAGAAACAGTACTTTTCACTGTAAACTAACACGTGACAATAATAAATCAAATCAAACACTGCTGCCTCACAGCGTCAGAGACCAAGGTTCGATTCCCGGCTTGGGTGACTGTGCAAAGTATGCACATTCTCCCCGTGTCTGCATGGACTTCCTCTGGGTACTCCAGTTTCCTTCCAAAGATGCGCAGGTTAGGTGGATTAGGTGTGCTAAATTGCCCCTAAGTGTCACAGGACGTGTAGATTAGACCAATTAGCCGTGTTAAAAGCGTGGGGTGACGGGGGCGGTGGGCGGTTGATGCGCCCGGCTAAGATGCACTTTTGGAGTGTCAGGGCAGAGTCAATGGGCTGAATGGCCTTCTTCTGCATGGTAGGGTCTCTATGGTTAAGGGAAAGTCCTGTTTTGTTGACAGCGAACGTTGACTCATGGCAATTGGGTGGATGAATTAATGGTCAGATATTGCTGATCGGCTCTGTATACGTAACAGCTGCTAGAAAAACCCGCCGTTATCAGGAGATCCAGTCAGCAGGCAGTACATCAAGTATGGTCAACAAAACAATTTGTTCGAGTTGGCTAAATAGATTCGAGTTGGTCAATAAAGAAGTCAACAATATTGACTCCTTGTTATAGGGTCACGTTATGCATCCTGCACTGCATCTGTTAGCTTGGCCGCTTTGTGGAAAATGCCTCCTCAGAAGACAGCAACGCCCACTCAGAAAACTGTCTGGAAACTTCAAGCTTACATGTGTTACTCTAATTTGCCATTTGTTCGAGCGCCCATCTGTGCTGCCATCCAGTTCTCAGATGACGGCCTTGTGAACTATCACATCGCTTCTTCAGACACTGTTGACAAAACATGGAACTGCTCGCTGGGTTAATCCCGCACCTGTGAACTGTTATTCAGCAGTGAACAAAAATGCTATCCGCTTAGCTACCCCCCACCCCCCCCCCCCCCAACCAACCACCGCACACCGACCCCCCCCTCCCCACTCCCCTCAGTTTAATACGATTCAGCTGCTTTCTGAGCACTCTTTGTCAGAAACTCTTTGATTTCGGACGGGCAAGAAATTTATTCCACTCAGGCATGTCTGTGACAAATTGTTAGATTAGGTGCAAAGAAAGAACGAGGAGAACCGAGGGGCGAAAATAAAAAAGGAAGAGAGAATGGGAAGAATTTTCCATCATTAAATACAGAATCGGGGATTGTGAAGAGTGACTCACACGACCTGTTTATCAAGGGCTTCAAAGCACAACATCAACTGTGAGAGCAGCGGCATCATACAGATGCTAAGATTCAATTACAGGCTTATTTAATTAGGATTATTCAGGGATCTGCTGCCTTTACCCTGACTTGCACAACTATTGTGTTCACCCCGCTGACTCTCGCTCATCCACACTGGCTCCTGGTCTGTCATAGAGTCCCTACAGTGCAGAAGGAGGCCATTCTGCCCATTGTGCCTGCACCGGCCACAATCCCACCCCGGCCCCCGTACCCAAAACCCCATGTATTTACCCTGCTAATCCCCCTGACATTAGGGTCAAAATAGCATGGCCGATCCACCTACCCACACATCTTTGGACTGTGGCAGGAAACCGGAGCACCTGGAGGAAACCCACACAGACACGGGGAGAATGTGCAAACTCCACACAGACAGTGACCCAAACGGGGAATCAAACACAGTGCTAACCACACTGCCACCGTGCCGTGTACTAATGTCTTGATCTTAAAATCCTCTTCCTTGTTTTCACATCCCTTTCCCATCCTATCCCCCCAGCTCTCCAACATGTGTGTTCCTCCAACTGTTGCCATTTGCTGGTCCCCAGTTTTTATCATTCCATCATTGATAGCAACGCCTTCAAACACCCTGGCCCTAGAATGCAGGCAGGTTTAGAGCCATATGTCAAAGTCTTCCTGCCATTCACACCAGGGGGACCATCGATGGCGCACTCCCGGTGATGTAGCACCCCCGCTGTGGCTTTCCCAGTGGCTAAGCTCCAGAAATGCTGGAAAATCTCAGCAGGTCTGGCAGCATTTGTGGAGAGAGAACGGAGCTTTATTTTTCTGTGGTATAGAGTATCGAGCTCGGCTGAGCATCTTAAGTTATCTTCCAGATAAGTGGAAAGTATTCCATCACACTCCTGACTCATGCCTTGTGAATGGTGGAACAGGCTTTGGAGAGCTGTTAAATTCCTGAGTACTGGAAGGTCACTTCAAGATCTACTCCACAGCCAGGCAACAGGGCACATAGATCTTTATTCAATCTACTCGCTCCACACTCTAAACGACAACAGCTCTCTCAAGGCATTTCCCGCCCAGCTCACCCCACATCCCAGGTCACAAGACCCATACTCTTAAAGGGGCTACACCCCAACATACACAACAGGAGCGAGGAGGTGAGCTATCACTGCAGAATTCCCAGCCTTTGACCTTTGGGATGGCACTGTGATTAGCATTGCTGCCTCACAACCTTGGAAGAATGTCTGTGTGGAGTTTGCGCGTTCTCCCCGTGTCTGCGTGGGTTTTCTCTGGGTGTTTCAGTTTCTTCCTCCACTCCAGAGATGTGCAGGTTAGGTGGACTGGCCGTGCTAAATTGCCCTAGAGTGCAGACAGGTTTGTGTCAGAGGGATTAGCAGGGTTACGGGGATAGGCCCTGGGTGGGATTGTGGTCGGTGCAGACTTAATGGGCCGAATGGCCTTCTTCTGCACTGTAGGGTTTCTATGATCTAGTCTTGTAGCCACAGTATTTATATGGCTAATCTAATTTCTAATCAATGGTAATCCTCAGAGGAATTTAGTGATAGTAATGTCATTGAACATCAAGAGATATGACACGTTGGCGTGGTTTATTGGAAGGATAGTTTATTCCACCAGGGAAAAGATTTTGACCATTAAAAGAAAATGGAAAAAAAAGGAAGACAGCTGCTCTTTATATGAATGAGAGAACCAGCCGTTCTTCTGAGTCAGACCAGTTTCTGTGAAGATTGCATTGTAAAATATGCAGCAAATTTGAAGAAAGAAAGCTCCACAAGCAATGATCTGGTGAGATTGGGGATATTGGTCGCTGCTTAGCATCCTGGGGCTACCTCAACGTTTGACTTCACTCGTGCTAAAGCAGCGTCTCCAGTTAACACGACAATTCCTCAGTGCACAGAAACCCGGGTGGGACAAAGAACAAAGAACAAACAAAGAACAACCCAGCAGGGGAAACAGGCCCTTCGGCCCAACGAGCCCGCGCCGCCATTTCAACAAAGCATTTTCTTACACCTACCCTGCCCCGTGTGTATGTGAATGGTACCCCTAATGTAGCCAGATTCAGGGGAGAATAGTGTAGGGTCAATTTGGTACACCAATCAGCCTAACAGCACATCTTTGGGGTGTGGGAGGAAACCGGAGCACCCGGAGAAAACCCACAGAACCACAGGGAGAATGCGCAAACTCCCACAGACACTGGCCCAAATCCATGTATCTGCACAGCTAGCAGTGATAGTCACTGAGCTGTTGTGGTGCCCGTCTGCTGGTCCAGGATTAAGCACACACAACGACATATTCCCCTACCCCCCTCAGACAGAATCCTGATTCAGACTTCGCTTGACAGGAGTAAATAATAGTCAACAGTAGTTATTCCATCCCACTGTGTCTCTCAGTTTGTGAGTGGGTATTGCCACGTAAAGATCGTAGATCACAGAAGATCATAGTGCAGAAGGAGGAGGCCATTTGGCCCATTGAGTCTACACTGACTCTGCATCTAACCCAGGTCCCTCTTACCATAACCCCACATATTTACCCTGCTAATCCCCCTCTAACCTACACATTTTGGAACACTAAGGAGCAATTTAGCATGGCCTAACCTGCATATCCTTGGATGTGGCGAGGCGTTGCAAGCTACGTGGTGGGAAAAAGGCTGGTGGTGAGACTGGGAAGGCTCACTTGCGTAAGACAGCCCTTCCTCATGGCTGAGTGTAAGTCAGGGAATATGCTCTTTTATACCAAACAGAGGAATTATATCATTGTTCATTACAGGGCATAATACAGTGGGTCTATTATGCTGCATCTCTTGGGCAGAAAGACTAAGCTGTTTCTACTATAGCCACAGCAGGAAATTGGGATGACCCCTGGTGAAATTCTACCCCGGACATTTCACGGCAAAGATACGATTATCTTGCAACAAAGCATTCCATTAAAAACCAATAGCTAATGCAACAATAGTGTAAAATCCAAATCAAATCCACTCAAAAGATTGCATGTCAACTGTTAACAAACAATATTTTAAATATGCAATCCCTTACCTATATCAAAGTGGAATAATTTTATGAGAAGAGGTTGGAGAAACTTGGTATGTTCTCACGGGAACGACGGAGGTTGAGGGGCGACCTGATAGAAGTCTACAAGGTTATGAGGGGCACGGACAGAGTGGATAGTCAGAAGCTTTTTCCCAGGAAGACACAATTACTAGGGGGTGTAGGTTTAAGTTGCGAGGGGCAAGGTTAAAGAAGATGTGCAAAACAAGTTTTTTTTTACGCAGAGGGTGGTGGGTGCCTGGAACTCGCTGCAGGGGTAGGTAATGGATACAGATACGATAGTGACTTTTAATGGGCGTCTTGCCAAATATATGACTAGGATGGGAATAGAACTGCATGATCCCCAGAGGGTTTTAGTTCAGACAGGCAGTATGGTCGGTGCAGGCTTGGAGGGCCGAAGGGCCTGTTCATAGAATCCTATAATGCAAAAGGGTGCCATTTGACCCATCAAGTCTGCACCGACCACAAACCCACCCAGGCCCTCTCCCCATAACCCCATGCATTTTACCCTCGCTAGACCCTCTGACACAAAGGTGCAATTTAGCACGCCCAATCCACCTAACTCGCACATCTTTGGACTGTGGGAGGAAACCGGAGCACCCGGACGAAACCCACACAGACACGGGGAGAACGTGCAGACTCCACACAGACAATGACCCATGCCGGGAATTGAACCCAGGTTTCTAGCGCTGTGAGGCAGCAGTGTTAACTGCTGTGCCGCTGGTCGCTCCTGTGCCATAATTTTCTTTGTTCTTTGTTCTATTTCATTCTCTTTTTACAAGGCACAGCTGCTGCTCCTGCCCGGTGACATGGAATCTGTGAAGTTATTTTTCAAACTGCTCGATAGGCTTGTTGACAGACAGAAAGCAACAAGGCAAAGATGTGATTCACAGCTCAATTTTGTTAATTGTAACAAAAAGGAAGAGCTCATATGAATCCAATTGAGAAACGTGCGCACAGTTCATTTACACTCGCTGGAGGCAACACTCAAAACACCAGAAACCATTCCCTGCTAACAAATTCAACATGTTACCCCAGGAATGTGAGGAGCCTATGGTTCCCCTGTACATACTGCATCCAACACCTGAGCCAGAGTCAACTTACCAACCCATTAACACCCCTTTTCACCTGCAGTGCCAATTGTTGCTATTGTCTGAAATTTGATATTCTTGCATTTGTCCTGTCCTGATGAGTGCCGGATGAAAAGTTTTGGCGTCACGTCTCTGTCTTCAGCAATAAAGGTGAGCATTCGTACAGCGCCTTTCAAGATCTCAGGATGTCCCAAAATGCTTTATAGCCAACAAAGTAGTTCTGAAATAATGGGCATGGTTTTCCGACTGCGCTAGCCCAAAGCTGGAAAATCCCGCCCAAGGTCACCGGACCTTTGCATGGTTCATGTCCCGCCTGCTACGATTCAATGGCGGGCGGGACAGGAAGATTCTGTATGTAGCCACTGTGAGAAGGTATGAAGCACAGTGCCAATTTGCACACCCAACAATATCATAATAACCAGATAATCATTTTTGTTTGATGACATTAATTGAAGAACAAACATTGGCTGGGAATCATGTCCTTCAAAATAGTGCCATGGAAGCCTTCACATCCACTTGCACGAGTTGGCAAGGCCTTCATAGAGTTAGAGAATCCCTGGTTTAACATCTCAGAATGCACCTCCAACAGTGCAGCATTCAGAGCGCCTACCTAGACTTCCATATTCAAGGGGAACTTGAACCCCCAGCCTTCTGACTTCAGGGCAGGACTGTTACCCACTAAGCCAGCGCTAATACTGAAGCTCAGTATAAACTATGGAATCCCTGAAGGAATATATTACGGATTCGCCAACAACCAGAAATACTCATCAAAATTGCTATTGGAAGCTTAGCGGAGAACATGCCCCTCTCTACATCAACGGGGATGAAATAAAAATGTTCTAAAGCTTCAGGTTTGGTATGGGCTCTTGCTCTGCTCAAGACCGCAAGAAACTACAAAAGGTTGTGAATGTATCTCAACCTATCTCGTAAACCAGCCTCCCATCCATCGACTCAGTCTACACTTCTTGTTGCCTTGGCAAAGCAGTCAGCATAATTAAGGACCCCACGTGCCCCAGACATTGTCTCTTCCACCTTCTTCTGTCAGGGCAAAGATACAGTAGTCTGAGATCACTTACCAACCAACTCAAGAACAGCTTCTTCCCTGCTGCTGTCAGACTTTTGAATGAACCTACCTCATATTAAGTTGATCTTTCTCTACACCCTAACTATGACTGTAACACTACATTCTGCACTCTCTCCATTTCCTTCTCTATGTACAGTATGCTTTGTCTATACAGAACGCAAGAAACAATACTTTTCACTAATACTAATACATGTGACAATAATAAATCAAATCAAATCAAACCTAACAGACTGTGAATAGGACTCAAGTGCACCGCAGTACTCACCCTTACACAAATCGTAGCAAGCCTTTTTTGTAACAACAACAAAACTATGAACTATGCAAAGTTAATGACAGAGTATTACAGAGAGGTATGAGTATATTTCAGTTGCTGTACATCTGAAACAAAGAAAAGCTTGCAAATACCGTGTGAGGCCAAAACCTGGAGAAATACAGTTGAACATATGGTGTACATGAAAGACAGTACAAGATATGTTTTATTTCAGTTTAATTTACGATCTGTTACAAAGATTGGTGCCCGTCCAAGTTACCTTAAATGGCAAATGAACAGAAAAAAAAAAATAATGCTTTCATTACATCTATTTCTCGAACTAACAGTTCCGAGAATCATTGTGCTTTCTGTGTAAGCTACACTTTTAGATATTTATGCACAGTGTAAACAACGCAAAGTATTGGGCATGTTACACTTGCCAAATGAAGTGACTTGCTGGCTGGTCACTCCACCATGTGCACAGACTTGACATTAAACTTAATTTTGCAGGATTAATTAACGGGAAAGACTGTTTTGGCAAAATCTTGCAGAACCACGCGGATTGAAGGTTCGGGGGGGTGTTGTTTTGCCTGATTTCACTTCACCGTTAACACGGGAGCTTACTGAAAACTTGCTTTATGGGCGTAGCAGAGCAAATAAAAATCAGCCCCGAGTTCATGAGGAGCCCTGTCCCCAGTTTTAAAACGTTCGGCCTCTCTGTGTTAAGCATCAAGGCCATTAATTACAGCAAGTAATGTCTACGAGATAACACTGACTCTAATTCCAGGAAATATTCAACTGTAAACATAACACTGAGAAGCCCTTTATCTGGAGTTTTAGAAAAAGATAAACTGTTAGGTTTTTCAATTAGTAAGTCTCAGATCAGCAGGAAGAAATCTGTCAGTGTTAAGCACAAGGTTAGTCCCTGGACAGACATGTGAAGCCTGCCTAGAGCTTCACAAAACACACCAGCAAGGTAACCTCAGACAATAATACAACCCGTTTGATTTAACAAACATCTGAAACTGGAAGTTTAATTGGAGGATTGTAAGTTTGAATGCGTTAAGTTAGTGCCAGGAACAAGCCGCATTTTAGTCTCATTACAGGAATGTTTTAACCCCCAGGCTGTACGCGCGTCTGCCGAACCTGGGATTTTAGTCAGTCAGTCAACCCATTCACAAATTGGTCCCTCCTGAATCCATGCTGATCAATACTTTAACTGGGCAGTCTAGTTTTACGGGGACAGGGCACGTGCGAGTCATCACTTTAATCGAAACTGCGGGACGGATATGAGCTTGTTGGGATCAGCTGGCTGCTACAAAACTGCTTGACCACCATCAAGTTGATAGCTGGGATATTCTGCTCCCTCCTGCCACCCCCTCCAACCCTCACCCCTGCTCCACCCCCACCTCACCCCACCCCTACCCTACCTCCGTCCCCACTCCACCCCGTCCCTACCCTACCTTGACCCCCACTCCACCCCACCTACACCCCAACCCGCCCCTACCTCCACCCCACCCCCCACCCTACCCCCCCCGACCCTACCCTACCTCCACCTCCACCCCCGCCCTGCCCCACCCCTACTTCCACCCCCACCCCGCCCCGCCCCACCCCTACCTCCACACCCCCTTCCCCCTAACTCACTGCCCCCCTCTCCTGCGGCATGTTTTTTGATGGCAAATATGGCTTGTCACCGGTTGACGACGGGATCTTCCGTTTTATATAGAATCACAGAATTCCTACAGTGCAGAAGGAGGCCATTTGGCCCATCGAGCCTGTACCGATCACAATCCCACCCAGGCCCCATCCCTAGAATCCCATGTATCTATCCTAGCTAGTCCCCCTGACACTCACTGTCAATTTAGCATGGCCAATGCACCAGCCCATCCTCGGGCTGAGGAAGGAAACCGGAGCACCAAGAGGAAACCCATGCAGACACAGGGATGATGTACAGACAATGACCCAAGATCCCTGGAGCTGTGAGGGAGCAGTGCTAAGCACTGTGTCACACTAATATGGCCCACCTTGCTTCGTAGCTGAGAAACTCACAGTGGTGGGGGGGGAAGAGGGGCAGGGAGGGGCGGGGGTTGTCTGATAGGACCAGGATATCCCTGTAGCGAGAAAGGCTGGAAAATTCCATCCAATTGGCGCGGTACATAAACCCACCCCATTTCCCCTTTTGCATTCCACCAAATGGATGTATGACCTTAAGTGTAGTAAGAAACATAATTGTGTACGCACTGGTAGTGTGGCACGATGGCACAGTGATTAGCCCTGCTGCCTCTCAGCACCAGGGACCCGGATTCGACTCCTGGCTTGGGTCACTGTTCGTGCGGTATCTGCATGTTCTCCCCATGTCTGTGTGGGTTTCCTTTGGGTGCTCTGGTTTCCTCCCACAGTCCAAAGATGTGTGGATTAGGTGGATCAGACATGATAAATTGCCTCTTAGTGTCCAAACATGTTTAGTTTAGGGGGATTAGCCAGGTGGGGGGGTTACATGGATAGGCAGGTGGGGGCGGGCCTTGGGAACAGTATTCTGTCGGACAGTCAGTGCAGACCTGATGGGCCGAATGGCTTCCTGCTGCACTATAGGAGTTCTATGATTCTTTATGTCATGTGACTTTCAGTGAAATTAAATTTGGCGCCTGCGTGGTGAGGGTTGACATTCACCCTCTGAATGTTTTTGTTGGCCTTGTCACTGATCCACTCCAGCTCTGATAGATATAATGTTAAAGAATGCAAGCTGGAAAACAAAATGGGAACATTCACAAGAACTGAGCACTTTACAACTTTCAAAAATACTGTACAGCTAGAGGCATCTTTCCTCTGGAGGAAAGTTTATTTATTTGTTAGTGTCACAGGTAGACTTGCATTAACACTGCAATGAAGATAGTGTGAAAATCCCCCAGTCGCCACACGCCGGCGCCTGTTCGGGTACACTGAGGGAGAATTTAGTATGGCCAATGCACCTAAATAGCACGTCTTTTGGATTGTGGGAGGAAACTGCAGTACACGGGGAGAACGTGTCTGCGGGGTTTCCTCCGTGTACTGCAGACTCTGCACAGTGACCCAAGCCGGAATTGAACCCGGGTCCCTGGCGCTGTGAGACAACAGTGTTAACCACTGTGCCCCCCATGGCAGAAGTGTGAATGGTGACCTGATAGAGATCTCCAACATGGTGAAAGTGTTTGATAAGGTTGACAAAGAGAGGGCACTTCCACTGTGGGAAATGTTGGGGCCAAAAATAAAAGATATTCAAAAGAAATGTCTTTACCCAGAGAAAGGTGACAATGTGCAACTCACTATCGCAATTGAGGCGGATATTATAGATCCAT
The DNA here is from genome assembly GCF_965287045.1 of Carcharhinus amblyrhynchos. Classification (NCBI taxonomy): domain Eukaryota; kingdom Metazoa; phylum Chordata; class Chondrichthyes; order Carcharhiniformes; family Carcharhinidae; genus Carcharhinus; species Carcharhinus amblyrhynchos. Next base: position 175,587,580 of record NC_137324.1, on the reverse strand, counting down.
TTAAGGAGAAGCTAGATAAAGAGACGGGAGGGAAAGGGATATCTTGATAGATTGGGATAGAGAGGAGTAAAAGGAAAGCTATGTGCAGCATAAGCATTGGCATGGACCATCTAGGCTGAATGTCCCATTTCTGTGCTGCATACTCTCTTCTGTGCCTATGTAATTCTATATAAGGTAAATGCAACATTGTGAAATAGAACAAAGACCTTAACTGCACGAGATAAATTATGTGGAACTCTGCATATGTACAGAAGAACATAGGGAACAGGAATAGACCATCTGGCCCCTCGGGCCTGTTCCACCATTCAGTAGGACCATGACTGATCTAACTGTGGCCTTAACTCGACTTTCCTGCCTGCCCCCCATAACCCTTTGATTCCCTTGTGGACTGAGATCAGTCTCACTCAGCTTTGGATATATTCAATGATCCAGCCCCCACTGGGTGAGGTTATTCCACAGCTAAGTGACACTCAGAGAAGAAATTCCACTTCATCTGTGTCATAAATAGGGGAGACCCCTTATTTTGAATCTGTGCCCCCTAGTTATAGACTCCCCCTCGAGGAGGAGCATCGTCTCAGCATCAATCCTGTCAAACTGCCTCAGAATAATTGTTTTTCTGAACTCATCCTTCTAAACTCCCAAAGCCCAAAACCTGCCCAACCTTTCCTCATAACACAACCCCTTCATCCCAGAATTCAGCCTAAAGAGCCTTTCCCGAACTGCCTCTAATATATCCCTCCTTAAGTAAGAAGCGTTCAGCATTGTTTCAATATGGGCAGGTACAGATACAGTGATGATCCATTTACTTCCCCCCACACACCACTGCCCAGGGTGTTAAAACACATCCGGACATTTTTGCCGAATATTTTATTCCATTTTAAATCACCAGAATTTGCCATTACTTTTCTTTGCATTCATTCAGTTTTAAGTTACTGTGCAGCAAAATACTTTATTCCAACTACCATGTGTGAAAACAATGACCCTTCTCAAGTATGGAGTTCATGGGCTTTACTTATTCATTAGTGTGACAAGTGGGTTTACATTAACACTGCAATGAAGTAACTGTGAAAATCCCCTAGTTGCCACACTCCAGTGCCTGTTCGAATACGCTGAGGGAGAATTTAGCACGTCCAATGCACTTCTTTCGGACTGAGAGAGGAAACCAGAGCACCTGGAAGAAACTCATGCCCCACATTGACGCAGTGGTTTAGCACTGCTGCCTCACAGCACCAGGGACTGGGTTCGATTCCTGGCTGGGGTCACTGTCTGTGTGGAGCCTGCACGTTCTCCCTGTGTCTGCGTGAGTTTCCTCCGGGTGCCCCGGTTTCCTCCCACAGTCCAAAGATGTGCAGGTTAGGTGGATTGGCCGTGCTAAATTGCCCCTTAGTGTCAGGAGGACTAGATAGAGTAAATGCATGCGGTTATGGGGAGAGGGTGTTGGGTGGGATTGTGGTCGGTGCAGACTCATTGGGCCAAATGGCCTCCTTCTGCACTGCAGGGATTCTATGATTCTAACACACTCTCAAACAAACATACAAGGGCAATGTCATTCAGCAGGGAAGTTAAGTCAGAGAAAGGAACCAAGGTAATATTGATCAGAGGAGATGAAGGAAATTTGTGACTAGTGCAAACACAACTGAATTAAATGGCCAGTTTTGTTACTGTCGGTGTATAAATTGAGGGTGTCGGAGAGTTGGGACAGGAGAGTTGGCAAACACTTGAACTGAATCATTTCTCTCACAACATAAAAAGGTGGGAATGATGAAAGTTTTATCTCAGCGACCACATGTTAGCCAGTGCTGTGTGAAATGTAACATGTTAAATCATTCAGAGTAGACCAGTTATTACAGTTTGCTATTTATCAGGAAGTGGGCCCCATGAACTCTTGTTTGAGAAAGAGAAATAAACAAAGTCTCCAAGAGAGAGGATGTGTCCGAGTGCTGGCAGGAAAATGGGAAAGACACATTTTGTCAACATGCAGGTCAGTAGCGGAGAAGGTAAGAATCAGAAGGGCTGCACTGTGGGTCTCCGGTGTATGACCCTCCCCCACAATGCTGAGACAAGTAAGACAGTTTGGTACAAGTCTGTCAGCTGATGCTGCAGGAACTTAGGAAAACATTCGCAGATTCAACGGTGGCACAGTGGTTAGCACTCACAGCACCAGGGACCTGGGTTCGATTCCTGACTTGGGTCACTGTGTGCGCGGAGTCTGCACGTTCTCCCCACGTCTGCATGGGTTTCCTCCGGGTGCTTCAGTTTCCTCCCATAGTCCGAAAGGTGTGCTGGTTAGGTACATTGGCCACGCTGAATTCTCCCTCAATGTACCCGAACAGGTGCCAGAGTGTGGCGACTAGGGGATTTTCACAGTAACTTAGAATAATTGAATCATAGAAATCCCTACAGTGCAGAAATAGGCCATTTCACCCATCAAGCCAACACTAATAATAATCCCACTCAGGCCCTTTTACAGTGTTAATGTAAGTTTACTTGTTACACTAGTAAATAAACTTTAAAACAGAGAAAAACTGAACCACATGAGATGATATCAGAGACTCCACCAAAGGGAACGTGTTGCCGGACGTGTGACATTGGAAAATCCTTGGGGAAGCATTGAGTCGATTGCCAAAAACCTTCTTCCTCCGGCTGGCTGGGATTCTCCGAAGGCGCTGAAAGTGAGTGGAGTTTTGGAGAACATGGTATTCCAGCCATTCTGATTGGCAGTGGGATGGGCATGGAGTCGATCAGAGAAGCTCACCCTATATGTACATATCTGTTAGCTACCTCAGCAAGTGCCTTCACTTCTCACCTGAGTTTTCTATGCATTTTTGCAGTGATTTGATTTGAGTTATTATTGTCACATGTATTAGTATACAGTGAAAAGTATTGTTTCTTGCATGCTACACTGACAAAGCATACTGTTCATAGAGAGGGAAAGCAGCGAGCGCAGAATGTAGAGTTACAGCCATAGTTAGGGTATGGAGAAAGATCAACTTAATATAAGGTAGGTCCATTCAAAAGTCTAACAGCAGCAGGGAAAAAGCTGTTCTTGGGCTGGTTGGTACGTGTCCTCAGGCCCTTGTGTCTTTTTCCCGATGGAAGAAGATGGAAGAGGGAATATCCGGGATGCATGGGGTCCTTAATTATGCTGGCTGCTTTTCTGCATTGCGGGAAGTGTAGACAGAGTCAATGGATGGGAGGCTGGTTTGCGTGATGAACTGGGCTACATTCATGACTTTTGTAGTCTCTTGTGGTCTTGGGCAGAGCAGGAGTCACACCAAGCTGTGATATAACCAGAAAGAATGCTTTCTACGGTGTAAAGGTTGATGAGAGTCGTAACTGACATGCCAAATTTCATGCCAAAATGATAAAGTATAGTTGCAAAAGCTCAGAAACCACACAGTCATCCATCAGGGCCAGCCCTATGGATCATATACTCACATGTACGTCCAAGGGAGTTTCAGCTCAAACAAACCATCTCCATCACACTTCATCAAATGGGCAGATTTCTGTGCCACACTTTTCAAAGAGAAAGTTACATAATCAAAATACAAAACAGCAGGAGGGGCTGTCATTTTCTTTTCGTTGACTTCTTTGGACCTTGGGGAAGGGCCAGGATTTATAATCACTTGCCGATTCTCAAAGAAACCTCCCCAGAGAAAAGACTCACTCAAGTGAACATCAGATCCTGCCCAAGAGAAATTTCCAACTCACTGACCTCAGGCAGTCCCCGTCACCAACACCGACACTGGTTTATATATACCATCTTTATCATAATAAAATGTCCCACAGTGCTTCACCAGTCGTTCATGTACCTCGGGGCGACGTTTCAGCGCTGGGTCCATCTGACGTGGGGGGAGTGTATCTAACAGGCAGCCATCTCTTATGATGCGAGCTGACGCAGGGGGAAAGTGCAAACACCACACATATCGTCACCCACTCTGCCATTGTGCCGTCCATGTGCCTCTGTGCTGTTGTTGGACGTGAAGCAAGAGCAAATAAATGGAATTGAGATACAGCTTTCCTCAGGAGCATTAATTGTTTGAAAGACTCTCCATTCAAAATTCTTATTTTCCCACATGTGAGACTACCCTTCAACACTAGCAATGCTGCCGCTATCAACAGTACGCCTCTGAGTCAGAAAGATGTGGGGTCGAGTCCCAATCCAGAGACCCGAACACAGAAATACACGGCGATGCTCTCTAGTGCAAGGCTGCGCACTCTGAAATGTTGGATGAGGTGTCAAACCGAGGCCCTGCTTACTCTTTTGGGTGGCACGATTTTGAAGAAGAGTCATTACTGGCCAGAAGATGCCTGTTTGGTCCCTCGGGACAAGTAACCCAGTCTTGGTCAATGTTTTATTTTTCAAAGAGCTGGCATGGGCACAATGGGCTGAATGGCTTCCTTCTGCTGCATCACCTGATAAATCACATGAATTGTCACAAAATCAGCTTCCTGATGTATATTCATATTATAGCATTGCTATCACCAACAACCTTCACTGGCATTAGAGCACAGTAATGTAAATGGCAAGACCAATAAAGCTGGACTTCTCCAGATACTTGGCACTGTTTCTCAACTCTGCACTTTGAGTATTCTTTGACCGTACAACATAACAGCTTCTATATTGCAACAGTGGAAGCTTTTCTGCTTTAGAAGCCAGATTTTCTTGTGGCCCCATTGAACGGGATTACCAACTTGTGTGCCAAATTGAGAGAGTTTATGCCCATAAGAAATTGTATCAGAATAATCTTCTTTACTTCTGGTATAGAGGTTGTAATGACGAACGAGGTCCACGAGGTGGACCTGTTGAATATGAGCTCCCTGATTGAGACAATTAATGCTGTCCAATCCGGGCGTCCTGCAGAGCTATAGAGCCTGAGTTTGACACCTCGTCCAATGCCTCTCCTTTCTCAGAAGGCTAAAGAAATTTGGCCATGTCAGCTATGATTCTCACTAACTTTTACAAATGTACCATCGGAAGTATTTTTTTTGATTGTATCACAGCTTGGTATGGCTCCTGCTCTGCCCAAGACTGCAAGAAACTAAAAATGAATGTAGCCCAATCCATCACACAAACCAGCCTCCCATCCATTGACTCTGTCTACACTTCCCGCTGCCTGGGAAAAACAGCCACATAATTAAGGACCCCACACACCTCAGACATTCTCTCTTCCACCTTCTTCCGTCAGGAAAAAGGTACAAAAGTCTGAGGTCACGTACCAACTGACTCAAGAACAGCTTCTTCCCTGCTGCCATCAGACTTTTGAAAGGACCTATCTTATATTAAGTTGATCTTTCTCCACACGACAGCTATGACTGTAACACTACATTCTGCACTCTCTCCTTCCCTTCTCTATGAACGGTATGCTTTGCCTGTATGGCACGCAAGAAACATTTCTTTTCACTGTATGCCAATACATGTGACAATAATAAATCAAATCAAATCAAAAAAATAACATGGCATGTCCAGGTTACTGGCACAGTAAGAAGTCTCACAACACCAGGTTAGAGTCCAACAAGTTTATTTGATAGTAAACCCACAAGCTGTCGGAAACACTGTTCCTTCGTCAGGTGAGGGGAAGTTCAGATCAGAGACTGGTCATATAAAGGCACACACAGTTTACAGAATATTGATTAGAATGCGAGTCTTCACAGCAGATTAGCTATAAAGACTCTGTAAACTGTGTGTCTCTTTATATACCCTTCTCCGATCAGAACTTTCCACACAGCTGATGATGGAACAGCATTTCCGAAAGCTTGTGCGTTTACTATCAAATAAACCTGTTGGACTTTAACCTGGTGTTGTGAGACTTCTTACTGTGTTTACCCCAGTCCAGTGCCGGCGCCTTCACATCAGGTTACTGGCGCTCAGGGTGTACGCTCTGTGCTGGGAAGTACGAACCATTGTAAATAAATCTGGGTCTGGTGAAGGGACACCGGACTCGGAGGATTTATTTCAGATGTTACATTCAGGGTGAAAGAAAAACATGGCCAGCAAGTGTAGTAAATACTTGCGTGAGCATGTGCCGATACCCATGCTTATTGACTAAATGAACAAGCAACAACTTACATTTTCAACATAGTAAAAGCAAGCAAGGGTCCTTAACTGGAGCGTAATTTTACTCTGGTCCCCTTACTTGAGGACGGACATAAATGCATTAGAGGCTATTCAAAGAAGTTTCACTAGATTGATTCCAGGGATGAAGGACTTGTCTCATGAAGAGGGATTGAGCAGTTTGGACCCATACTCACTGAGGTTTAAAAGAACGAGGGGAGATCCAATTGAGGTAAACCAGATGGTAAAGGGGATTGATAGAGTCAACACAGAGAGGATGCTTCCCCTTTTTGGAGATTCTAGATCGAGAGGTTTTAGGCTAAGGAGTGGCGGATTTGAAACAGAAATGAGGAGGAATTACTTCACCCAAAGGGCAATGAACCTGTGGAATTCTCTATCCCGGAGTGTAGCGGGTGCCAGAACACTAAACTAATTAAGGAGGGAATGGGTAGGTTTTTAATTAGTCGCAGGATGAAGGGTTATGGGGAGCAAGCAGGAAAGTGAAAATGAGACCGGGATGAGATCAGTCATGATGGTATTGAATGACAGAATGGGTTTGAGGGGCTGAATGGCCTACTCCTGCTCCTGGTTCTTTTGTTCTTATGTAAATTTGAAACCAAGCCACATAAGGAGCTATTTAGGACAGCTGACCATGAACTTAAAGGAGGTAGAGAGGTCTCGGAAGGGAAGTCCAGAGTTTACTGCCTAGGCAACAGTGGACTACCAATGGAGTGACTGAAATTGGAGATGCACAAGAGGACAGAGATCCTGCAGGGTTGCAGGAGGTTACAGAGACAGGGAGAGAAGAGAACTGAAACCAAGGGTAAGAATTTTAAAAATCAACGTGTTGCCAAGCCTGGTGTCAATGCAGATCGCTGCATAACACATAACATAGCAACACTGGCCAACATGGTTATAAGTCAAGGTCACTCAAATGATTGGAATAAAATAATCAGAAGTACAAGCTAGAGCAAATGAGTGGGACAACTGGGAAATATAAACCAATGTGCTCGCTATTAACTTAGTAACATTCCTATATCGCCACAAGAAAAGGAACAGTGGTTTCTGCCAATTAAGTCATTGACTGGCGTGACCACATGTTGTGGGCGAACTGCATGCATGAGTTACAACAGCTAAAACATGAATGTGTTCACCTTGGTTATAAACCACTTATTCATATGTACAGCCATATACACAATGCTCCAGAAATTCCATGAGTGTTTGACTGCTATGCCAACACACTCTCGGGCTATTTTCAGCCATTTACACTGTTTCTTTTAGGCTTTGAGCTATTCTCCCATCAGAATGTCCACAGAATATCAGAGCCAATAGAATCAGAGAATCCCTACAGTGTAGAAGGAGGCCATTTGGCCCATCGAAGCTGCACCAATAACAACCCACCCAGGCTCTATCCCCATAACCCCACATATTTACCCTGCTAGCCCCCCCGACACTAAGAGTCAATTTAATACGGCCAATCTACCTAACCTGCACATCTTTGGATTGTGAGAGGCAACTGGAGCACCTGGAGGAAACCCACGCAGACACAGGGAGAACGTGCAAACTCTACACAGACAGTGACCCGAGGCCAGAATTGAACCCAGTTCCCTGATGCTGTGAGATAGCAGTGCTAACCAAAATATGTGGAATGCAACTCATTAACTGAGCTGGGATATTACTTCTTTAGCTTTCTCCCTTCACCCACTCTCTCTTCAAGACAGTAAATTGTATCATTGGGATAGCTTAGGTCACCTTCCTGCCCACTCCCCATAAACCTTTACTAAAATGGGTAAAGGAGATTTTGAAAAGGACAGTTGACCCACAAAACCTGTTCCTCCCTTGCTTACTCTCTCGAAATCTACAATTTCCGCTTGATCAAGGAGCAACCTCCTGCGCTCAATTTTCATTCTTTGTAAGCAGTTTGAGATGTTTTACTTTTGTGAAGCGCACTTTTGTTGTTTTTGGCGGGACAGGAATTGTCCACATCCTCTGCTACACTGCGTGGTGCAGCGTCAACGTTTGATGGAGGTGGCACGTTATCAGATGATCCCGGCTCTTTGAAGGCTTTTGTGTGGGACGATTCATATCCTCTTGTTGGGAGCTGTCATGTTTTAACCTCAACAAATATTCAGAAGTTTGAAAAAAAAGATTTCTGACTGCTCTCGAGCTAATTAGTTGGACCTCGGGGCATTTTTTTGACACAATGAAAGAGTGTATTGCAACAATTCAGGTGGGGAAAAAGGTTCCATTAGTAGCACAAACCACTGGGTGTAAACCGCCACCACAAACTCAACACGTATTGTGCAAGGGGAGTTTATTTAACAGGGGACATAGCTTAACTGTAGGTTGCCCTTCACAAGTCTTTCTTTCCATTTCACACCCAATTCCAAACTTGCTTATACAAGGAAATGTCAACCCCTTTTCAAAACATTGTTTGAAGGTCAAATAAAAGACCACACAGGTGTGTGTTGTGTCAATGACTGGGAGCTATCAAGGATACCTGGAATCTGATCTCCTGACTAACAAATTCTTCAGCCTTGCAAACTTTCAGGAGGAATGCTACACTAATGCTGATTAATTTCGAAAACCCCTATGGTCACGTTTAAAAGCTGGTTTCTACACAGCTGCGTTAACCTTTTGTGAAGCAGGCTTCTTTTCTTTTTACACCAGTTCTTCTCTGTAGCCCTTTCCCTTGTCTATAAATACCACATCAGCAGCAAGCACGTAGAAATGGCTGGCATGCCACAAGTATCCATACTCAGAAAGAGATTGCATTTATGCAGCACACAGTGGCCTCCTGTTCCTGCGCAAATCACAGCCAATTCATCATCTTTGGACGGTAATCACTGTTCTGTATAGACAAATATGGCAGCCGTTTTGTGCACAGGAAGATCCCACAACTAGCTGATGGGATGAACAACAGCTTGATCCATGTTGGGAAGTGTTGGACAAGGTTGAGTGTTGACTTGGGCACTGTGGGAGTTCCTTGGTCTTCTCTGAGTACCTTTTACATCAACTCCCAAGTTGGATAGGGGCCATTATTCTCCAGCCCCGCTGGCAGCGCAGCCCCACCCGTGGGTTTCCCGCCAGCGTGGGGTGACATCAGCAGGAAACAGGCAGTTGGGAGGCCGGAGAATTTTGCTATCCCACCTAAAGATACAGCCCCACTGACAATGTGGCACAGTCTCATTACTGCCTTCACATGTCAGCAGAGAGCAGGAACCGAACCCAGAACCTTCAGGCTTGGATGAGAGCCCTTCAATCTGAGCCACTGATATGAAGCTTGGATGAGAGCCCTTCAATCTGAGCCACTGATATGAAGCAAATATTTGGCGTGGACTGTACTGTAGAATATCCACAATAATTTTTTGACGGGCAGGCGAGCAACTTGTTAGTCAGGGAGCGGGCACCCCTATAAAATCCAGCCCACATAGTGAGAGAAATACAGAACCATTGGTGTAATTTTTCAACTGTTGATTGTTTATTAGTCACAAGTAGACTTACATTAACAGTGCAATGAAGTTACTGTAAAAATCCCCTCGTCACCACACTTCAGTGTCTGTTCAAGTGCACTGAGGGAGAATTTAGCACGGCCAGTGCACCTAACTTGTATCTTTTGTCCTGGGATTTATTTTACTAAACTACGATTTGACAATTCTTCTCTGCCTTGTACAATGGTACTGGGGAGATTATTTTATCTGGTTGGGGGCGGGGAGAAGCGAGGGTGCACTGAACTCTGTATAAATTACTAGCAACCAAACCAGTTATGACGCATAAAAACATTGCCCACACACAGAAAATGACCAATTAAAAAGCAGAATTATACGCACAATTCTGTATACAAATGAAGATTGACATTGTAACGACATTCACAATGGCCGTTACACATATACAAAAACAGGGAGAGAAAGAAAGAAACAGCTTGTCAGAAAGATAGTGCTCGAGAAACTCTCCTCTCAGAAAATGGGTATTATCTGAATATTGTTTAGACAGGAGCAGAAGACTGATTGCAGAGCACTAACACACAAATAGCTCTTCTACTCCACAAGTGGTGGGTTACACACAATCCAGATGGTTCGGTTATACGCACTCGACAACAAAACCTCTTCAAACACTGATGACTAATTCACCATCGAGTTACAGTGTGCTTTCACAGGGGAACCCACCAGCTAGTACTGCTGCCTCTCAGTGCCAGGGACCCGGATTCGACCCCCGGCTTGGGTCACTGTCTGTGCAGAATCTGCACATTCTCCCTGTGTCTGCGTAGGTTTCCTCCCGGCGCTCCGGTTTCCTGCCACAGTCCGCAAGACGTGCGGGTTAAGTGGATTGGCCACGCTAAATTCTCCTCCAGCGTACCCGAACAGACGCCGAAGTGTGGCGGCTAGGGGATTTTCACAGTAACTTCATTGTAGTGTAAATGTAAGCCTACTTCTGACACTAATAAGCTTTAATAGAGCTGGACCAGGAAATGGCAGAAATGCAAAAACTTTCTATTTCATTGCCACATTTCTTTCCCCTCTGAAACCACCATGCCCAGCTCTGCAAAAGAATCACGTGTTCATACACAGAGTGCTCAAAGTATGAAATGCCAACTTAACACAGCTGAGAAAGTATTCATTGGAACAGAGGCATAAAGATGGCATCCCTGATGTTGGGCAATGGCAATGCACAGAACTGTTAACAGCATCTGTATAATGATATCCTTCCAACCACTGCTTAACTCAGGCAATAACCAGTTTGTTTTAAATGGCTGGAGAGGCGAATTTAAATAGCGCACAAGGACTGGTGCCAATTCACTCAATTTTTGTTTATCGCACTAACTGTCTTTCCTCAACATAAATTAAATCGTTAAAAGACTACCCAAAATGAAACCCATTAAGATAGGCTTCAGCTCTTTGTGACAACTGTATTAACTTTTCTCCTTCGCTGCCCTCTTCCACCGCTCACTCCCCTCTTAGCACATCTGATCGAACATCAATCAACTACAATTTCCAACAGGGGAATCAATAGGCTATTTCCTATTGATAGGAAATCAATCCTATCAATTGGAGCATCAATTGCATCACACTTGATCTCAGCAGATGCCCGTGTGGACACTTCCAATGGTATCACTGGACAGCACAATAAGGGGACGATGGCCTAGTGGTATTATCCCTAGACTATTAATACAGAAACTCAGCAAAGTGGGGACCTGGTTTCAAATCCCACCATGGCAGATGATGGAATTTGAATACAATAAAAAAACTGGAATTAAGAATCTACTGATGACCATGAAACCATTGTCAATTATCGGAAAACCCATCTAGCTCATTAATGTCCCTGAGGGAAAGAAATCTGCCATCCTTACCTAGTCTGGACTACATGTGACTCCAGAACCACAGCAATGTGGTTGACTCTCCATTGTCCTCGGGCAACTAGGGATGGGCAATAAATGTTGGCCAGCCAGCGAGCGACGCCCGTGTCCCATGAATTAATAAAATAAAATGTCAGAGAGACCCTCTTGCCAACTGCACAGTGACAACCAGCCAGTGCTGTGCCCCTTCCAGGGTGGTGGCATTGGCAGCTCTTCTCTCTCTTACTGGGAAGCCAGTGCCAGGTTCAAGTATTTTGGTGCCATAAACGAGGACTGTCTCATGGCTGGCAAGCATGCACACACACATGCCCATCAAGGGATGGAACTGTAGCCAATTCTCCCCTCTATAGCATGAACACACTGAGTCCAGCTGTTATCTCAGTGTCACCTCAGTTGAGATCAACTAACTTGGCAAAGATGAGACGGCGAATTTCACAGAATCACCGAATTTTTATGGTGCAAGAAGATGCCATTTGACCCATCTTGTCTGCACTATCCCTCCAACTAGCATCATGACTCGGTGCTTTCTCCTGCCTTTTCTCTGTACCACCCGCACATTGTTTCTATTCAAGTAACCATCTAATGCCCTCTTGAACACTTCGCTTGAACCTTCCTCCAGACAGTGCCTTCCAAACTCCAACCTGAACTTTCTTCTCACATCATTTTTGCTTCTTTTGCAAATCACTAGAATGTGTGCCCTCTTGCTTTTGTTCCTTTTACAGTTTCTCCCAATCGACTCTGTCCAGCCCCCTCACAAATTTTGAGCATTGCTATCAAATCTTTTCTCTCCAAGGAGAACAGTCTCAACCTCTTCAATCTACTCTTGTAATTAGGAAGTTTCCTTTTCTGGTGTATTTCTGGGTCGACGCAGACAAGCTGTCATTGATAACTAATACATCAACTTCTCTTCACCATTAGAATCAATTTTGATCACAGCAAAATTTTAAAAATGCCAACACTGATGATTTGGCAATCTTGACTTGCCTTGGGTCAAAACCTCAATTCTAAAATTTCCTTCTTTGTTTTTGAAAATTCCTCCCTAACCTTGGCCTTCCCCAAGTCTGTAATCTCCTCCAGCTATATGACCCGGTCCCCGAGGACTCTGTCTCTCTGATTCCAGCTTCCTGTGTGGCTCCAATTTTCATCACTCTGCCATTGGCCACCATGCCTTCAGTTGCCTGCTCCTTAAGCTCTAGAATTCCCTCCTTAAACCTCTCCACATCCCACTCCTCCACGCAGAAGTTCCTTCGACTTGACCAAGCTTTATGTCACTGGTCTAAATATCTCCTCAAGCCACTCAGAGGCCTGCCTTGTGATGTGTTATTACATTAAAAGTGCTATATGAGTGCACATTGTTGTTGTGCAAAAGCTAAAGCACTGTTTGACGGATTAGCTGGTTAACTCATTCAGTGGCAGTGTAGCAGCACAAAACAACAGGGCATTAATACCTTTAGTTCATGAGGCGGTATCGTGAGGGGAGTCATGCGTCACGCAGAGGACGGCACGGTGGCACAGTGGTTACCACCGCTGCCTCATAGTGCCAGGGATCCGGGTTCGATTCCCAGCTTGGGTCCCTGTCTGTGAGGAGATTGCACGTGCTCCCCCGTGTCCGCGTGGGTTTCCTCCGGCTGTTCCGGTTTCCTCCCACAGTCCGAAAGGTGCGCTAGTTAGATGCATCGGCCATGTTAAGTTCTCCCTCTGTGTACCCAAACAGGTGCTGGGATGTGGCAACCAGGGGATTTTCACAGCAACTGCATTGCAGTGTTAATGTAAGCCTACTTGTGACTAATAAATAAACTTTAACTTGAGCATCTTCCCTGTCAAGCGTTTGCTTACAAAGCCATTTTCATCTCAACGTCTCACCTCACAGTCAAGGCCATTCGTGCAACTATTGGCCCTGCAGAACTCATCAAGATCTCTGCACTACGGGTCTCTTAACATCACTGATTTTAACCATTCCACCACCGCTGGATATGCCTTCAGCCACCGAGACCCTAAACTCTGGAACTCAAACCCCTCACCAAAATCTCTCTGCTTCTCCTATCTCCTTTAAGAGGATCCTTAAAGCACCTCATTGATGCGCGGCCAATGGTTGTTAAATCTGGCTTGGTGTTGAACCCTTTTTATATAATGTTGTTGTAAAGCACCTTTTAGTCCATTGAAGGTGCTATATAAACACTAGCTGCCGCAGGTGTTACAATGCCTGCTTTCTTTCCGTGGCGTGGCACTGATGTTTGATGTCAGGTTGAAAAGAGGCCTGTACAACAGGCCCGGGCTGCCTTTGACACTTGTTTTCAGTAACACGTCTCAGGAACGAAGCCGCTTCTCTCCCGCATTCTTTCTACTTGCTCTGATGCCCCAGAAAGGCCACATTTTTGCCTTTCATCCTGAGCAGGAGTCAGGTGTGACAGCAAATGCCAAGTAAAGCCGGGGTCGACTTATCTCGAGTTACTGCTGTCGGGGGCGGGGGCGACAGTCCTGACAATCGGAGAGGGCTTTTTTTTTTCTTGTTTTGGGAACATAATCTGCATCCCCGGAGCTGGTGACAGGATGCACCCATGTTTTCGCTCCGCTCCAAATGCCTAGCACACGATCAAAGGGTAAGGAATGATAAACAAGAGAGCTTGTTTCACCCTGGCTTTCAGGCACAAAGGTAACACAACTTGGTTTTCAGCGAACTCTGAAGTGTTACAAATCCACCGGTTTACGGAGCGTCCTAGAGGGACATCGTCACCTCACACTTGCTGCATTTTTGGAATGAGGCACATCGGGGGGGCATTTCCATTGCGGGATTAGATGGGCCACCTGCCCACGTCCTTATTTCAACTGGGGGATAAGCGGTAAAGTCACTGCTGCTGAAACCTCCTAGAAAAGGCTCCGCGTGGGCATTTTGGTCAGTCCACACACCGATTAAATCACGTTAATCCAACAACAGCCCTCTAGCTCCGAACCACCCTCCCCCCCCACCCGACCCATCCCACTCACCTTCTCAACCCAACCACCCCAATCCCTCCCGCACCTCATGACAATCTCATTACGCTCCCTGTGATCATCGGAAAGCAGAGTATTTGAAAATTTGCTGCTTTAGGGGTGGCACAGTGGGTTAGCACTGCTGCCCCATCAGTGCCAGGGACCTGGGTTCGATTTCCAGCTCGGGTCACTGGCTGAGCAGAGTCTGCACGTTCTCTCTGTTTCTGTGTGGGTTTCCTCCCACAGTCCAAAAGATGTCCTGGTTAGGGTGCACTGGCCATGCCAAATTCTACCCCAGCATACCCGGACAGGCGCTGGAGTGTGGCAGTTTGGGGATTTTCACAGTAACTTCATTGCAATGTTAATGTAAGCCTACTTGTGACACTAATAAATAAACTTAAACTTAATCTGGTTTCCATTGCCCATAAAGATACTCTCCAGGTAGCATCTGGTTGAGCCACATCCTAACAGGTCTACCTTGGCAATGAATCTGCGTGGCACCAGCACCCTTCCCCCCCAGTCCCACTTTCTCTCCAGACCTCTGCCACTTGCAATTGCCAGTGACTTACAGTAATGAAACAGCACAATTACACATGGTGCAACAATTGTGCCACCAAGGATGTGAGACCACTCATACCAATTTAGCAATTAAGAAGCATGGTGCAGGATATGCCCGGTGAATGGTGATGAAGTGGAAACGGTTGAGAGCTTTAAGTTTCTAAGTTCAGAGCGCCAACATCCCCCTCCCCGTCCTGGTCCCTCCACGCTAACGCTATAGTTATGAAAGCACATCGACGCCTCTACTTTCTCAGGCTGCGAACAAAATTTGACATGCCCACTATGAGGTTTTACAGATGCACCATAGAAAGCATTCTTTCTGATTGTATCACAGCTTGGTATGGGCTCCTGCTCTGCCCAAGATCGCAAGAAACTACAAAGGGTTGTGAACGTAGCCCAATCCATCACGCAAACCAGCCTCCCCATCCACTGACTCTGCCTACATTTCCTGCTGCCTCAGAAAAGTAGCCAGCATAATCAAGGATCCCATGCCTCCCGGACATTCTCTCTTCAACCTTCTTCCATTGGGAAAAAGATACAAAAGTCTGAGGTCACGTACCAACCAACTCAAAAACAGCTTCTTCCCTGTTGCTGTCAGACTTTTGAATGGACCTACCTTGCATTAAGTTGATCTTTCTCTACACCCTAGCTATGACTGTAACACTACATTCTGCACTCTCTAGTTTCCTTCTCCCCTATGTACTCCATGAGTGATATTCTTTGTCTGTACAGCATGCAAGAAACAATACTTTTCACTGTATACTGATACACGTGACAATAATAAATCAAATCAAAATGTCTGTAAATTGCGATGGTATCAGGAAGAAAAGGCAGCCAAGGTTAATCAAGGATGGTTTAATCCAAATCCCCATGTTGACAAGGCAACCTAACTCCACAGAGTAGCATAAAGCAGTTGTTTAGTGTTGCTGTAAGGTGCTGTAGATCTCAGCAATGTCCACATGGAAGTGCATGGCTCGGATGGGACTATAATTGGATTGCTAGCATTGGCCTCAGTAAGGATAGATTGGGATTGAGTCACAGAGTCAGTATGGCACAGGAGGGGGCCACTTGACACATTGGCAGGAATTTTACCACCCCACCCACCACAGGAATCGGAGTGGGCAAGGGGCAGACCATGGGAAGGTCCATTGACCTCGAGCGAGATTTTACGATCTTGCGACGAATGAGGCCGGAAAGTCCCACCCAATGAGTCAAAGGCAGCCCGGGCCTATTGTCCGTGCATTTCTTTAAACTGACATCAAATGTCAGTGCCACACTAATGAAAGGAAACAGCAACACCTGCAAGAATTTACACAGTGCCTTCAACAGAAACATCTCAAGGTGCTTCACAGCAACATTACAAAAACAATCGGGATCTCAGTTGGCAAATTTCAGAACAGGTGGCCGAATGTCAATGAGGTAGGAGCGTCTTAAAGGAGGAACAAAAGCTGGAGAGCTTTTGAGACAGGAATTCCAGAGTTTATCATAGAATACCTACAGTGCAAAGGGAGGCCATTCAGCCCATCGAGTCTGCACTGACTCTCCAACAAAGCATTCCACCCAGGCCCTATCTCAGCAACCACAGCTATTACCCTGCTAATCCTCCTAACCCACACATCCTGGTACACTAAGGGTCAATTTAGCATGGCCAATCAACATAACCTGCACATCTTTGGAGTGCGGGAGGAAACCAGAGCACCCAGAGGAAACCCCACACAAACATGAGGCAAATGTGCAAACTCCATACAGTCACCCAAGGCTGAATTTGAACCCAGGTCCCTGGCACTATGAGGCAGCACTGCTAACCACTGTGGCACCATGCCACCCCAAACGTTAACTTAAAGCCCACTTTAGGGCCGAGGTAACTGAAGGTTTAGCTACTAGTGACAGAGTGATGAAAACCAGAGATGCCCAAGGGGCCACAATTAAATGAACACAGAGTTCTCAAGAGTTGTGGGGTTACTGGTTTCATGAACCAGGGAGTATTCTTGAGTATGAGGGGAGGTGTTGAGATGAAGATGGCTTGATAAGCAGATGCTCAATATGGGCAATATGTGAGTTTCCTCAGCATACTGGCACTCAGAGGGACCACCTAGTCATTTCTTTGGCAAGGCAACTCACACCTGATCACCTCAACGAGAGTTAGGGCGTGCATGTTAGCACTGAGTGAGTTCAGGATCTGACCTAATTACAATGTTCCCATTATGCTGGTTAAATAGCGAACCGTAATCAATTCTAACAATTAGCCACGATGAACGGGCAAATGAGGGAGGCACCAGGGAATGTGGATACAATTCCGAATGTACAACAGCATGGAGCTTTTGGGAGAAAATGCCTGAGGGAAAAACATTGCAAGGATAAGTGGCTAAAGAGAAAAACCCAACTATGTGTTTGAGCGGCAAGTGAGAGATTCGCGAATGGGTCTAAGCCTGCCACCTGCGTCCCTAACAGTGCCCAGTCTACCTCAGATTACCCTGGAAGGACAAGGTATCTCAAAACTTTGAGCAACAGGTGTAGCTGATGTTTCACACTGCAACACAAATGATATTCACCACTAATAGAACGCTGCCATCAGGGCCTAGAAGATGTTCTACATTGCATCCGAATGAATAATGTGGTATTTGAATTTCAGTGCCAGTGTGATGAGAGGTAGGTAGAGGTCCTTTGTCCCAAAGACTGGCAGATCATATCAAGCAGGACATCCCTTCCACTGTTCACAACAGACAAGGTACAGAACCTTCCCAACCAGCCCACACTCTAAACACAGTGTCCAACATTAGCTGTGATTTTGCGATTGGACAACATTTGAAAAGCAACCCTGAGTCTGCTAAGAATTATGCTGACAACCCATTTAAGATTGAGTTGGGCTTACCGTCCGGTGCACTTATATACATTAGCATCTGCATATATCAATCCACAAGGCCCTGTCCTTTGTAGGCAGAAAAAGCACATATATACTCTGCACCTGCTTCAACTCAACATAATAGGTGACAGCTATTCTTTACTTCAATCACCAGGGAAGTGCCTTGACCAATCAGAATTAACCTGCCTGGTCTGAATTTAAATAAAGCTTGTCAGTTAACTACCAGTCATCGGTCAACTGGTGCATTCTCCATAGCAATGCTTCTAGCAATCAGAGTCAACTTGCCAACCGATCAGTACTCTCTTCTCATGAAGTTCCCTTTACATTATGTGAATTGTTCTGATGAGTGCAAGATGAAAAGTTTCAACAATGTGCATCTTTTTCAGCACTGTGCAGGTTCGGTAACACCAAGTAATTATTTGCAGATCATGCAATGCATTCATTGCATCATAAATACTTCTTAACTAAATTATTCCTTGCTTAACTTAAATTGACATCTTCAGGTCCTGACTTCCTTACTCAAAAATATTTTGCATTATTCTGAGCTTGGTGTTACCTTGTCAGATCCGACCATTCACCCACTTCTTTGTAGACTGTTGGGTTTGCATTTCTCGAATCTCTCCTTTTATACACAAGGGATTGACCAAGGAGAGAGCAGGGTGCTATTTTATCAGAGGCAGTCACCTCAGGCGGCCTGCGATCCCACCCTAAACTTCCTTGCTGGGGGCTCATAAGGGGAGGTCCTGCTGCCCCAACGTCACAATGACCCATGTCAATGTGGGGTGAGGTGGGGGTGGACAATACTGCCAATGAAGGGCGGGCAAGGATCCGACGTCCATGGGGATGTTGCAATGGGAGGAGGTCTCCCGACAGACTGGGGCACCCTACAGAATAGTGCCCAAGCACCGTGAAGCTGGCTTACCAGCATATTTAGGCTCCACCAACCCTTACACCGGCACAGAGCTCCAGCTTTCGAAGAAATTGACAGAGTGCCGGAAGATTGCAGCGTCAAGCTCACCCAAAAGACCCCTTTTCTCACTATTATGACACTTAGGAATTCTGGGGGGGAAATCTTCAACAGTGCGATACTGGAGCATCAGCCTCATTGAGCTCAGGTGCTGAAGGTGGCCTTGAACATAAGACGTTTGACCCAGATGCAAAGGTGCTGCCACAGTTAACAAGTGAGAAAGAGCACAAGGATAGAGCATAAGTGTGATGGGTTGAATGGCCAAAGTCTGCACTGCAATTCTGCACTTAATTCCCTGCTCAGTAATTGGCCACAGCCAGGCTAAATTATTTAAATCTATACATTTGAAGGGGAATTACAAACACTACCAATTAGACAGCAATGACCAAAGCCACACATTCAGACATCCACTCTGGGTATGATGGCACTGCTTTGTATTAAAGTGCTAAGTCTGGTTCAGGATGAACCAATTCAGCTGTACTCACAACTTGGAAATGAATCAAGCTTGCTGTGTGAAGTATGTGTGTGTGGCTGAGGAGTACTGTTTATAATACAGGCAATGACAGCTCACAGACTCTCTCTCCTACAGTCCTTAGCAGCTCTGTTATGTATTGCTGGCTCTGTGAATATGACAG